>NW_006264378.1:24020-36374 GCF_000469605.1 Apis dorsata | reverse complement strand
TTTTTTTTTTTTTTTTTTTTTTTTTTGTATGATTTCTTTCTCTTTAATATATAATAATGTATGTTCTTATGTATGCATAAGAAAATTGAATTTATTGAAGATTTGCATAAATCACGAGAGCAAAAACCACACTTGTATTCGGCAGGATATTTTAGGAGAAGTGAAAAATCTCAACAACATACAGGGTGTCCCCCTCAAGAATTGTTCGACATACATAAAACTTGCAAGACGTTTCCAAAATACAAATTCTCCTAAAATTCGAAAATTTTCAATAACAAATTGCTAGTTTTAGATACAATTGTTCATAATTGAAATACTTTATATTATGACATATAATATGAATTTATATATATTTACAAAGATATTTTTTAAATAGTGCATCAAAGAAAATATGTATTCTTATATATTTATCGTAGAACAATTTAAATTGTTCACGAGTCAAGAAGACTTCTAATCTTTTGTCGTAAATAGATTAATTACAATGATTCATATAACTTCAAATTAAAATGATATATCGTTAAAATAATTATTTTCAGTCAAATTAATACTAATAATCAATATCAAATGATGTTACATACTTTACAACAATTTTGAATACAACAATTCTTTAAATTCACATAAATATTTAAGTACAAATCCATATCAAAAATAAAAAATTTAGCAAAAAACTAGCAATCTCACTATCATCACTCCTTCTTTTCATTTTTCCTGTAAAACAATCAAATTCTTATTTTTAAAATCCTTATCGATCGAACCAATTACATAGAAACTACAATGAAACCATAAACTATTTAATTTTAAATTTCCCATAAATCATTCCTTCTCCCAATGTTTAGTGAACTCGAGGACAATTCCAGGCTGTGCACCACGATAAAAGTTCGAGAAACAACGTAGAAACGTGGAGCACAGCAGAGCGCAGGCCAGGCTAATTCAACAGCAGCTAGTCAGCCAGCCTTTCAGGACACCCTGTCCCAGTCGCGGCTAAAATTTAAATCTAGAGTTTCAGTAACCTTCATTTGCCCATACCCACCAGCGCCTCGTCCATCAGCTCGTCGTCGGTGATGCACGGCGAGGCGGAGTGAGGCGAGGGCGGGATAACCCTCGGTGAGGGTGCAGGACTTTTCACGATGTGCACACTCACGGATGGACTCGCTGGGAAGGCGGGCGGTGGAGGTGGAGGTGTGTTCCTGCGTACTGAGGCCGCCTGGGTCATCGCTCTCTCGGGTATGCTGGTGAAATTCAAACTCTTGGCCACATCTTTCGGCGTGGAAAAATCCAATAGCATCTCAGCGGCCTCTTGGGACGTCGACGCCAGTATCTCTGTGCTTGTCGCCTTCATTGCGCTTGACGAACTCTCCGAGGACACCGTTGTTCCCAACGAGGACGAAGAGGAAGAACCTCCGGAAGACGGAACTTGTTGTGGTTGCGATTGCTGCTGCTGTGACTGTTGCTGAGACTGTGATGATTGTTGTTGAGATTGTTGTTGTTGTTGCTGAGGCGGTTGAGATTGTTGTTGTTGCTGCGGTTGTTGTTGCTTCTTCTCGTCAGATTTGTACTTTGTCATCGTGGCATCCACTGGTTTAATGCTCAAATTCAAACTCTCCGTGCCTCCGTTACCGGTGTTCGTGCTCGTCGTTCCATTCCCGCTAGTTAAGGTGCCTGTTGTCATCATCGTAGGGTACACGGATTTACTGGTAGGCTGAGCTTCAGATCCTTTTGGTAGAACGGCCATTACAGGACCACTGGCACTAGTATCATCTTTACCAATGCCTGTGGAATTTAAGCTGCTACTCTGAAATTGCGTGTTACTCCTATTCAACGACGACTCCTTCTCGCGGGATTCGTTCTCAGTTGGTTGCATCGAGAGATTCGTAGGGATGTCGAGATCGTGCGTGCTGCTACTGGATAAAGCAGGAAGCAAAATATTACTGGTATTATCCGTACCAAGATTAATTACCGAGGCTGCGCTTGTCATGGAAAGATTGTCAGGCTTCGTTTGTACATGATCTCTTCTACCCTGGCTCGATTGATCATCCGACGATGATTTCGAAGTTGTACTCGACGTATTCGACAACGTTTGCATTTTTCCCTGTTCTGACGTCTGCTTCGACGCGAGATTGTCCAATGTTTTTCCACTATCGGGAAGCATCGATAGCTTCTCTGATTTTTTGTCGGTAGAATCTGCATTAGCTCTAGCAGATAATTTGGGTATTTGAAATTTAGTATCCAATTGCTTCATAAGACCTTCGACAACCAATTGTGGTGGTAAATTAGGTAAATTTGATAAACTCGACATGGAAGCGTGAGCAGCCAATAGTTTAAACGCTCTTTCGCTTTCGCTTTCTTCTCGCAATCCTGATGGACTCGATTTTCTATCCCCAATTCCCTTTGAAGGAAATATACTTTTGTCACTGGACTTCGACAATCGAGATTTATCGCGATTTCGACTGAGATCTGTTACGCCAGAACTCGTTGTCTTCGGAGAACTCGAAGAGGATTTGGAGGACATGACATTTTTGGAAAGCAATCCGCTACTACCGCTACTACCAACACTGATTCCTCCGGTTCCGTTGCCACTTCCGGAATTTGAACCTGAGATAGATTTCAAGGCAGATAACATTTTTTGTCCTAAGAGAGTTGTTTTGTTACCACTACTGCCAGAACTAGAGGAAGAGGATCCAGATAATTTTGGAGATGTCTGAGTTGGAGGTTTCTTTGACGCTGGACCAGAACTTACTCCTGGCTTCAAACCGGTGTGCGTTTTAGGCGAACTATTACCCGATATATTTGTCGACGAAGTCGATGAACTCGAAGATGTTCCAGTTGCGACAGACGCCGAGGACGAAGACAATTTGAGATTTGTACCAGATTTCGAATCTTTTGTGCGAGTTTTGTTAATCGTTATTTTCATCCCATCAGAACTATGCTTTACCATGTATTCTGCAGGATTTTTAGTATCCATAGATGAATTTTTATTGATACATTTCCCCTCTGCGGTCTTGTTCGAGGAACTTCCAACACTTCTCTCTTTCTGACCACTCGAATTACCACTTCCAGTTGTTGATTTTGCCCCACCATTGCTACCATCATCCGTGCAATGCTGAGCATTTTTCAGTTTATCGATCACAGCGCTTAGCGAGCCCTTTCTGTTTCTCGCCTGTTGTTGAGCGATTGCAGACTTGCCAAGTTCCGAATTACCGGATGGCGGTGTGCTACCACCGCTACTCGGCATTGTGGACTGCGTTTCCCCGCTAGGAATTAATTCCAGTTGTTTTAACTTACCACTAGAGGACTTAGTTTTCGGACTTTGATGCCCGCTCGATCCACCGAAGGCTAAAGACGACGTCTTTCTCTCCTTCTCTCGATTGGAATCTTTGCTCGACGACGAAGAAGAAGATTTTATCTTTGATTGTCCAGAATCGGCCGTTTTACTGGAAGGTGAATTTGCTGCGGATTTCAACGCAGACATGCTCGGTTTACCAGTGCTTGCCGAACTTCCATGCTTCGGCGACGAAGTGCCATGCTTCGGGCTCACACTCGCAGGTACTGGCGTATGTTTGGGACTACTGCTATAGACCGGAGAGTGCTTTGGACTTTGCACTGGCTTGTTTGTTGACTGTTTCAATGTAGGACTGGACTTACCTACGAGAGCGAGTGGACTGGTATGCGTCGGAGACGGACTAAATTTTCGTAATGTCGTTGCAGGTGATGATGGCCTTGAGCTCATATTTGGCGGCGATTCAGTTGGTTTAATGCTCACCGACACTGGTTTCGATAAAGGATCCTGTTTAGATGGTATTTTGTCAGGCGGTGGTCCCATAGGACTATCCTCTCTCTTACGTTTACGTCTTTTCTCCAATTTTCCCTTATCCTCTGTCGACTTTCCCTTTGAACTTTTTCGTTCTCTACGTTCATCCGTCAAATTTTTCGACTGTGACGGTGCGGGTATCGGTGTTATAGTAATAGAGCTCGGTAAAGTAGTCTGTGGTGCTATTGGTATTATTTCAATGCCTGGTCTCCTTTCCAAACCCATCCCCGTAAGTACAGAGTTATAGTTCGTAGTTTGACCCAAACTACTGCTTGAAATTGGCGTTATACTTACTGATGGTGGTACCAGATTCTTGTTTTCTTCAAATATAATTGGGCTCTTTTTCTCCTCTCTCTTCCTCGATTTGCGATCACGTTTAATTAATTCTTCAACATCTTGTAAATCATGAACTTCTGTTATTTCGCTCTCGTTGTCGATATCGTAATCTGAACTTTTATCTGTTCCCAAAATATCGGTTGGATCTAAATTAGAAAAATCCAAACCACTAGTTAAACTCGTAGCTGAGGTTGGTGTAGATGTTCTGGTCTCATTTAAATTTTCTCTGCCACCGGTTGGTGTACCAAGAGGTGTCGAATCGGAACTAGAACTCTCCAATAATATTTCAGTACTCTCGTCTCCCTTCCTTTTAGGACTTCGCCAAATACCATCCGCAGTTTTTCTTTTACGCGTTTTTTTTGTGCGCTCATTCACTGAATTAGACATAGAGCTTTTTGCCTGTCCAAGCAGAGCTCCTAATTGTAATGGATTTAACATAGCAGTAGTCGTGGTATCGGATTGGCCGGAATAAGACGGAAAACCGATACTATTCTCCGTTCCGGCATCTAAAAAAGGCTGCTGTTGTGGTTGTTGTTGCTGTTGCTGTTGTTGCGATGACTGTTGCCTTCCCATTGTTCCATTTCCATTATTCAAACCTGGTTCCTGTTTGATTTTCGTTTCTCCATTAGTAAAATCAGGCATTCCAGAACCATTTTGGCTATTCTGATCTTTGCCAGAACCAAGATTTACATTATAATTTCCATTTCCACTATTTAAATTGTTCATCGTACTTAAAGAGTCACGACTCTCCCATGATTTCATAAGAATTCTCATTGTCAAAGGTATACTTAAACACTTTTGTAATACTTTTCCAGTTAAATCTGACGTCTGTTCTGTATTTGTTATACTTATGCCATACAACTTGCATTTCAATGCGGAAATATCCGTCAAATCCAGCTCCGCCGTTGCCATAGTCTCTTCGAAAGGATGCTCCAAACTTACCGATATATGTTGCCACGATAAAGCGTTTACTTCAAATATAGTTGCATGTTCTGGATCTTGTCGAGCCATAGGTCTAACGCAACTAGCAATTAAAGTATTAAAAAGCGCTTGCTGACGCAAATATACCAAGATTTGTGGAACGTGCGCCGGATGAGTGAAAGGAATGCTACAAACTAACACACCCTCCATATTTTTATTCTCCGTCATAAAATAACAATGCTGTTGATCCGGTAAAGTCTGTAACAAAAAGATAAGATTCGAAATAATAAAAAGTATTAATAATTAATTATCATGTAAAATAATTTACATACAACATAAAGTCCTCTATTATTGCGGCAATCCAGTTGTCCTTCGCTAGCATGCTGAATAATTAAACTAAGTAATGGATGGGGAGCAGATATATCTCCACATTCCAATTCCGTTACTTTCTGTATCCTACGTACTAATTCCATGCACATCGGCATTTTTTTAGCGAGTTTTAAAACAAAACAAGCAGGTAATACCGACGAATTTGTACCAGTTAATGGAGCATAAGACGGGGTACTAGAATGTATGAATTGTTTATTGAATTATTATTAATTAAATTAGATAGAATATATATTTTATAAAAAAAATTATAAACCTTTTTCCTGTAGGACTTCTATTTACAGTTATGATACTAGAAGTAGGCAACTTGTGAGCAGTCGAACCTTCCATACAAACTGTAACGGAATGACCGATCTTCCGTTTGATAACTATTTCTGAACTCAATGCATCACAGGTACGATTCTCCTGATCTATTAAATCAAAAGGAGAAACAAAATATGTTAACTTCATCGCGTGACCTCCTCTTCTTCGTTCAAGAATTCCTAAAATAAAAAAACATTTCATTATCATATGCATTCATATTTTTTTAAAATAATTCTTATTTTAAAACAAATATTATACTATTTATACTAACCAACTGGGCTTTTATGAACGAGATTAAATGGTTCTTTTATAAATGTTTGCAATTGAGCTAAAATACCCAAATCAGACTCTAGTGATTGTAAGGCACTAAATGCCTTACATTTTACCTTTTTATCAGCATTTAATTGATATATTGAAGCTAAACCTTCTAATTGTACTGTAAAATCAAGAAAATCTCCTCGCGATAAACAAGACACCAATACATCACAGCTCTGTAAACATTTCATTAAGAATCATTATATAATAAAATATATTAATTTTATATAATAAAATACATAATGATAAAATGTATTTAAAAAAATGATTTTCTCGTGAAAATTAAAAATTTATACCTGCTGTTCATTTTTTCCTTCATGATGAATTTTAACATCTTTAACTACACCTGTTGGTTCTAAAAGAACCTCCAAAAAAAACATATCCGAGGAAATAAACAATTCTGTACCTGGTGGACCAGACATCATAAACTTTAAGCTGTAATTCAATCATAATACAAATATTAAATTAGTTATCTAATTTTGTTTTATTTTTCTTAAAGTAAATAATTTATATTTACCCCAATTGTCTAGTTAAACTTTCTAAACGTTCCACCATGGATTGTAAAGAAGTTACTTTTATGGAATGTTGCAAAGTATCCAAACATTTTTGTAGTTGACTCTTTTCAGCACTATCAATTGCAAACCTTTTATCCTATTAAAAATAATTTAAAAATAAATATTTATTGAAACATATATTAATATATTACAAATTACATACCAACATAGCCATTCGTAGATTTTTGGCAGTCTCCACCAAGGATTTATATGTAGAAGCTTTAGAACGTAATTTTTCCATAAGCAATTCCATCTGCCACTCTTTTCCTTTATCCATTCCTGAACTTCCAGTGGCAGAAGATTGCCCACCTATAATAAAAAATTTATTAGATTGTATAATATACAGTATATAATATATAATATCTTTGGATAATATCTCTAATATGTATAACTTTGGAATATTAAATAGATATTAAATACATAAAACTTTTAATAAAAAACTTCTAAAAGTTTTAATAATAAAGTTAAACTAATTTAATTAATTTCCATAATCATGTTGTTATGTCATTATAGATATAATTAATTTTTTATAGATATACGAATAAATATATAGAAAAATTTTATTCGACATTCGAAGATTATATTGGTTCGAATTTTTAAAAACAATTTCAATAAATTTTATTCAAAACATTCAAATATTTTATTTGTTTTAAAATAAAATAAAGTTATTTATAAATTAAATAAATTCATTCATTAAATAAATTCTAAATTATACTTACTGAGGGGCTTTTGTCCGTTCGCAACATCCATGTATTCCGTTGTGGATCACACGGATGTTATATATGCGTATATAGATATACGTTTATTATTATAATATCACAACAACATTATTATACACTACATTGTGACAGGAGCTGTTATTTTCACCTAACCCACGTTTGGTTGCTTAACTGCTCCTAACCTTCACGCACAAAATACTAACTATACTTAGAAGCCATACGTTTCTACGTATAGGCGTTTTCATCCATAGTATCCCTCAAGAAGGGGAATTTTATAATGCTTTATTAAGACTTACTCTTTTACACCCTCTATAGTTCAGAGATTAATATTAATTAGAATGCTTAATATTTGTTAAATAAAAAATTATTTATAATCAATAGTTAATTATATTTTTTTAAAATTATAATTTGTTGTTTAATTTAATATGTATACGATATATACATAAATAAAAAATTTATAGAACTTATGTAAAATATGAAATACGTTTCTATAAATTATACTCATATAATGTTATATATCTAATGTAGATGGCAAAAACTATATAAAAAAAATGATATATTATAATGAAATATATATTTCAGTTATAATTCAAATATACTATTTTTAAATTGAAATATTTGAATGCGTTTGAGAAGACATCGAAATTAAAAGCAACTATAGCGCCATCTATTGGAGCATTAAAGAAACTAAAAATCTCCCTATCAATTTGTACACAAATATGCGAACATGAAAATATTTATATAAATTAATTGCAATAGATTTAATATAAGATCTCTATTATAAAATCTATTATAAAATTATTAAATCAATTTTAGAGAACAAAAATTATAATAGGATTATAAATTGAAAATATAATATAAAACTGATAATTATATAAAAAAAAATATATAAAAAAATTCTTTGATCAAATATTAATAATTAATAATATATATATATATGAATAACATAACATGAATAATAAACTTTTTTTAAATATATTTTTTTCTATTTCAATTAAAAACTTATTATATAGATAATATTAATATCAAAGATGTGGAAAAGAATATTGGTTATGATTCACTAACTTCAATTAACATTGAAAATATTCTTTATTAATGGACATTTTTTTTTTTTTACTTGAACTAAAACTTATGTAAATAACATTATCAATTATTAAATGTTTTGTCAAGATATTAACAATGCTACTACATTGAAATGTCCATTCAAAAATGTTACATACACAAAATAATTTCTAAAAAGCAATATTTCAACATTTCAATTTTTTACAAATTTTTCTTACAAATCTTTAGACATTAGTTAATTGTTAAAATAATTATTGTTGTACTCTTGCAATCCATATTTACTACACATATTGCAAAAATTTCATATTTACCACTTATTTTTAATTATATTTTTAATTAATACTTTATATTTCTGTTAGATTATCTCTGTTAAAATTTTATTTAATACTGATAGTTTTTTAATCGAATAAAAATAATTTTTTTAATAAAAATTATGGAACTATGTATTTTTATTGCACCAACTTTCAATTTTTATTTTAATTAAAAACTGATCTAAAAAATCAATGTCAATTTTATAATACCAGTCAATCTTTAAATCTTTCATTATTTTTATATTAAAAATATTTGATAGATCAACTGTCACCAATTAAAAATTGAATTTTTTTTTTTAAATTCTTCATAACTTCTTTTAATTTATTCTTCAACTGCTTTATACAAACTTTCATTCTACTTACAGACTCGAACTCTCAAACTTACAAAGATATACCTACTTAAAGAGAAAAAAATATTTGTCTATCTAACTGTAGAGCACCAATTAAATAAGTGCACAGTCTTATTTAGGAAAGTCTTTAGAATCATTCATTGACTGGCTCTTTTTCCGTGGTAACTGTAACGTGATTGGTTGAACATCTTGAACTTTCCTAAGCCCCTGATTCGAACTACGAAATGTGATCTTCAAATTGGGTACATGTTGTTCTGTCGCCCAATCAAAATTAAAAATTGGCGTTTCTGCATGTAGTTCAGAATCCGGAGTGTCAACCGGTGTAGTTGGTGTAGCTACATATGGACTAAGTTCTTGATGAACAACATCTGGTACCCTTTGCAGAGTATCTGACCAAACTGGACTTGAGTTCCAATGTTCCATAGATAACTCAGAAGGATCAGTTGTCGATCCTGTCGCTGTGGACGTTGATAATGTCTTACCCGAAAGTCTTTTATGACTGTTATTTCTATCGTTACAACAATATTCTTTATCTAAGTCTGTGATATAATACTTAGGCGATAATGTATCCATATTATATTGACTGTGACATTGAATAAATTTTGCACGATAACCGCTCAAATTTAATGAATTTTTATGATGGGTTTTGTATCTATCTGTAAATTGACCAAGTGCATAATGGCTATGTTGTACATTCACATGTACATTTCTATTCTCATGTTCGCTACTGCTAATCGACATATCAACTGGTTCTGCATCTTCTCGTGGATTTCTTGTTGCATAATCCTTTAATTGTGGTTTCGATGAATTGTGCAAGTCTTGTTCAGAATTTCGTATATCAGGAGAGTGTTGCGTGTCATTATTATGTGCGTGGGATAAGGAACGAGTGTAATCTTGTTGCTGATTACTTTGGCTCCCAGTAGCATATGGCACACCGCGGTTTTGATTCCCGGAGCAGATGGTGTAAGTAAATTTAGTTTGAGATGAATACTGGTACAGCCAGGAACTTGAACGCATTACTTCCGCTTCTCTATCACTGTAATTTATTTATAATATAAATAGTATAAATAATGTATTAAGTAATGTATTGATTTATTATTTTATTATTTTTATATTATTTATAATTATTATTTTTTTAATTGTAACATATACTATTTAATTCATAAAATAATTAATTAGATTAATTAATTATTCTAATTATATAAGTAATTAGATTTTAAATGATTTTTAAAATTCTTATGTAAATAAAAAAGTTTAATATTATAATATAAGTAAATATTAAAAAATAAAAATATTTAAAATGAAAATTATAGATATGGAAACGCACCTCAAAACTTGATTCGTACACACAATGATAGGATGTTGACATTCTTCGGAAGTATCTTTGACTTGTAAAACACAGTGTACCCAGAACCATCGTCCGGAACGATTTTGCAGTCTCAACAATGCAGTTGCAGACCGTTCTTGATCAGATTGAATAACTAAAACCATAGGTAATATCGAAGCTTTTAAATATTTTAAATATTAAAATTTCATTTAATTTTCAAATTAATATTTCATTTCAATCCTATTTTTATGCTTATTATCATTTTTTATGTTTAAATAAGGCAAAACGAACAATATTTATATTTATATATAATTTATATTTATATATAATTTATATTTATATATAATAATATTTATATTATTTTCAATTAAACTTATAAATTTAATTATTTTAAATATATATGAACATACCAGTTTGATGTTTGCAATATGCTGTTCGTATCGAATCCCAATGTAACAAATTATACCATGACATATTTACTAATTCATTACGGGTATATTCCAAATGACTTTCAGCCCTATAAATAAAATAAGATTTTAATTTTCTAATTCCAAACTTGGTGAAATTTTCAAATAAAAAAATAAATTACGTTTTATCGATATGAAGATATTTCATATCCATAGAATGAATGGTGGTGAAAATATTTGTTGCGCCCTGCACAATACTTTCTCTCGTTTCTGGCAAAACAACGGGTGTACATGAAGCAAGGAAAACAAACTCATTTCGATTACAAACCGGAACGAAAGGTAAAAAATGGCCTTCAACTAAAACCACCTATAAAAAAAATAGCGATAAAACTAAATTCAAAAACAATATGAAATGGATATCAGCAAAAAAACAAAAATTTAGAATAATTGTTAAACCAAAAAATAAGTGAAGATAGACCAAAAATTTTTTATTCAACATCGGTCAAAACCATAAAATATTGAAATAATTTTATTAAATATAAATAACTATTTTACTATTCTAATTAAATATATACCTTTTGATCACCAAAACGAAGTTGCCTCCGTGAATTTCTGGATACGTTGATCCGGCAAAGAAACAATCTTCTATCGCTTGGAATAGGACTATTTCTAGATAATTGATTTTGTACAACCATGTGATCTTGTTTGTCTATTACGTCGTAAACACTATCTCCGTGGATAAGCAAATCCTCCTAAAATACATTTTACAATATAGAACAAATTAAATTTATATAATTCCTTTGATAAACTAGATTATAATTTAATATTTTTTATTACAAATAGTAAAATATCTAAAAATAATTTTTTTTATTTATTTAAATTATTTTTTAATATAATCGATTACCATAATTGTTGTGTCTTTGCAATTACTTTACCATAGAGTGTCCAAGATATTCCGCCGCATTTTCCGATATATACAACAGTTTTCCTTGCTGGGTCATCATCATTATAAATCCGGACATGGCCTGAAAAATTGCATGCATTGTATGGCCAACATTTGTACCGTAGCAACTAACGGTCAAAAATACAATGCGATATCATGATAAACAATATTACTTTTGAAAATCCAATGTTAGGGGTCGGGATATTCGAAGAGTCGGACGGACAGTTTTTCAAGGCTGAAACAAAGAATAAGATCGATATGTTAACTTAATAAATTATCAAACATTTAAATATTATATATTTTTAATTTTCATATGAATATATCAAAAAATTTATTAAATAAAATAAATTTTCTTTCATCACATATTAATTTTTATTATAATTAATTTTAATATCGATTATTCATTTGATAAATAATTAAAGTAAAATTAAAAATAGTAAAAAATATATAAATATATTATTAATTAATATTTTTAATTAAATTAAAATTATATGTAACATGATCAAAAATTATTAGCTAATGTGATTTATGGTTCTTGTATAATACGTTATAAAATTTAAATCTTGTGATAACATAAAATTATTATGATGTTATAAAACTAATGTCGCATT
>NW_006264378.1:17735-23661 GCF_000469605.1 Apis dorsata | reverse complement strand
AAAATGATAAAACTTCGATAACATTTTATTGTAAAAAAAAAAAAAAAAGTAATTAAATTATCCATTTTAATAGTATTATAAAAATATCATTTCTTTAATTATATATTTTTATAACATTTATAATAAATATATATAATTTTTAAAAGTTACAAGATTTTAAAAAATAATATAAAAAATAAATATTATAAAAATAAAAAGAATTTATTCACATTTGATATAGTTTATTTAATATATTATTCAATGTTTATTAATTAATATATTATTTGATTTATAAATTATAAATAATGTTGATTTATAAATTATAAATATTTATAAATAAAATTGATATAATAATATATTAATTATAATTTATGTAATATTTCATGATTTATATTTTCTAAAGACTAAATAAATACAAATATTTATAAAAATATACAAATATTGCCATAAAATTATCATTATCAAATCTAAACCTAATAAAATTTTTATTAATATGACTGAAAGATAAAGAAACATGATTCAGCCGGAAGTTAAACATAATTCTAACTAGATAACTACACAGAAGGTATACAGTCGACTATATTTTATTTAGGAGAATAAGAAAAAAAATTGAATTAAAACTATATATCCAATCATTAAAATATTATATAAATGAGAGAATAATAAACTCAAAAATATAAATCAATAATCCAAAAGAATAGGTTAAAGTTAATTATAATTACTTGAATGTATCAATAGTTTTAATTTAAAAAAAGAAAAATTTTATATTATTAAAAGACATAAAAAATGAAAGATTTTATAATGATTTTTTTATTAATTTATTAATATATACAAACATTGTAAACATCAATTTATATAAATCTTCTAACAACTGAATATTTTCTTGAATATTAGATTCTCTAGTCTTCTATCAAAATCCTTATTTCCCAATAAAAAATCATTATGAAGAACGAGCATAATCAATTAAGAAGTAATCCGATTCGAAAAAAAAAGTAATAATGGCGAAAAATTTGTTCAGTGTGTTTTTCAACATTGGACCCAGGGGAAAGAAAAAAGTAGCAAGATAGAGGAGAGGGAAAGAAGCGTATGCTAATGCAGCCACGGCTACGTTTACAAACGGCTCTACACGGGACTATAGTATCGAATACTGTGAAACAATGAGTATGTAGGAGAGAAAGAAAGAACGACGGAGAACGGAGAGACGATACAGAGGGAGTATGGGTTACAGGAGCGTGAGAGTGTTGTTGCAAAGGCCGACAGGTCAGCGGATCACCCGGAACTCGCGCTTAGACTCCGCTGAGTTTGAATGTACGCCGATCTTACCTTCTTGCCTTACCTACCTCCCTACCTTTTACCTATATATTACTCTCTACGCTTGCACAACGGAGATGGCCGAAGTTTTTGATCCTCGAACGACCGTTTAATATTCTTGTCAAACGGCCGATTCTTATTGCTGAGAGAATTTGATCCATATCCGAATTAAAAGTTGCACGGACTTCCCTTAAGGAGGATTATATATATTTCATTTGATTACGTCAATTGAATCGTTTTATAAAATATTTAAAAAAGATTTTGGTTAATATAATTCTTGAAAAATAGTTCGATATAAATATTTAATTAATAAATTAATTGGAATTTTGATCATTTTAAATTTTAAATTTTTGTATTTTGATCCAGAATTGAATAGTTGATAATTTTGTTTATTAATTATTGGATGATATTTTATTAAAATATTGATCAAGATCTTAAAAATTAGAAATATAAGAAATATGTTTTAATATTTTGTATAAGAATTTTTTATTATTATATTGTATTCTTTAATCATATTGATTGAATCGTTTGCTAAAATACCTGAAAAATTTCTGATTAATATTAATGTTTTTTTATTTGAGGAATAGTTGATTAGAATTTATAATTTAAATACTTATGTTTCGACAAATTAAAATGATATGTCTGTTAGAAAAAATTTTGTGCGATATTTGAATAATATATTAGCAAGCTAAAAATTAAAAAATACAAAGGAACTTTTGTATATGAAAAATAAATAATTGTAATATATAAGAATTATTTATTTGTTTTATAATTTATTTATTTATTTGTATAATTTGAGAACAATCATATGAGATGGATAAATAATAGAGAGTTTCAAAAACTTTCTGGCAATTTAGGTTTTTATAGATTAATAACATTGATGTTTTTTTAGTTTCCTGAAAATTTTTTGAAAATTGATTATCGTAAAGAGATTTCCTGAAAAGTAATGAAAAAGTGATATAACTGCGAAATTATGGAGACGCAACGATTTATTTAGATAATTCACATTAGCATTTGCAAAACTGTTTATAAATTATATGTTTATAATTTCATGAACATCATGATTATAATTTAATATCTATTATTAATAATTCATTGTTTTAAAATTTATTTCATTATAGACGTTAATTTATAATAGATATACTATAAAATCAATATAAAATCAATTCCTATTATCCTATTAAATAAATATAATTTATTATTTCAAAATTAAATATTGAAAATAAATAATAAATATCAATTGATTTTTAAATATATAATTATGATTTAATATTAGATATAGGTTGATAAAATAAACGGTCAAATATATTATAAATTGTAGATATATAAAAATGCAAAAATTATTTGAAATAATTATTTTCACATTAATATTATAAATGATAAAAACTTCAAGAGATAAGATACGATATTCACATATTATATTTGTTGGAATTTTATTTTCCTACAAATACATATTTTCTTACAAATACATATTTGTAATCTCTTGAACAAAATCATATATTATGTAAAATATTTCATAATTAAAAAATATAGAAAAATATTTTTCTAATACATTATTAATGTAATTTTCAAGAAATAGTCGAGAATAGATTTTTAAATTTTCAAAATACGATTATACAATATACTTAGTCATTATAATTATCTACCACCTTGAAATAACTAATACAGTTATTATACTATATTTTGATATTGGTTTTTGCGGTGACGTACAGGTCTACTGGAAGATGGAGAATGTAAAAATTAAAACGACGACCGTCTCGCCATGAAACAAAGGCATAGCGTTCACTGTGCAAGAAGTATACACAAAAGCATTCACAATTTTTTATTTTTGTTTTTTTATATTTATAATGATTTCATTTATATTATATATAATGAAATGCTTCTTTAAAATTTTAAAAAATTACATGTTCGAACTAAAGAAATTAATTTTATTTAATATATCCTTCAAATTCTATTTTATCACATAATAATAAAAATAATAATAAAAAAAATATTATATTTGTTATAATAGAAACTTCTATTTAATATCTTGAATTTTTTCCTAATAACTTTTTCTAAAATTTTTTAAATTTCAATTATCAAATATAATATTATATTTTTAAAATAATAAAAAGATCAATTTAAATTTATTATAGAAACTATAAAAAATAAATATTTTTTTAACTTTATTGTACATTATAAAAATATATTTCAATTAATTTAAATATTTACAAGATGATATTTTTAACTCTGTCATTATTATTAACAGTATTACGAAAATTATTTTTCATGACAAAAATTGCTGTCTATATATTATTTCTTCATTATGTTTTATGATTTAATTTAATTTATTTAATTATGACAGCAAATTCTAAATAGCAATTTCTTCTTATTGATCATACGCTATAATCTATGTTTTAAATATTCATGATTTTTAACAATTTAAAAAATATATAATAATATTTATTATATCTAAGATAGAAATTAAATAATACAAGATCATTTTCAATATAACATTAATCTTTAATATTTTTTTTTAATAAATTAAAAAATAGAAAATTCCCAATTTTATATAATATATTGTAGCACTTGAGATTTAATCTTTAGGGATCTAAAATACAACATCAATTATTCTATTATGAATATCCTTAAATTGCAAAAAAAAGCATTAGATTTCAAATATAAAGAATTCTTTTGTAAACATTTGAGTTTTTCATGTATTTTATTTAACTAGATGCAAATTGTATTTCAAGAATTTTATATTCAATTCTATGTATATATGATTGAATTGATTTGTATGATTTATATGATTGATTCAAATCTGTATCTATTAAAATAATATCGATATTTGATATATTAGCAATATATATAGTAATATATATTTTTAAAAATATTTCTAAATATTCTTTTATTTACAATTATTTTAAATTAATAATGATGATATTGCTTTGCAAATCTATATAAATATAAAATTATTTAAAAATACTAGTAATTTAGCTAGTGTATATTAATAATTAATCATTGATTTTAAATTAATAACTGGTAATAGTTAGTATTTGAAGTTAACTTTGCTTTCAAGAATATGTTCAAGAATAAAATGTCGTAATATCACTAAAAACTAGTTAAATATTTGATTTTAGTTTTTCAAGAGAAGTACTGAAAATGTAAAACATTTTACGATAATAAAACTATGCGCCGATCCTCTGGCTCATAGTTGCGTGTATTTAACAAATTATTAAACTAAACAAACCAATTACTCTATGTAGATATTTTTATTTCTAATGATGCTTTGCAACTTTCTTATAACAATAAAAAATCTTTTTAAGGAAATAATAATTGAACGAATTATAAATTTCTGCAAGCAAAATATAATTTATTAATATAGACAATTTTGTTTTCATTCGTTCAAAACTAAATTAAAATTATTTAAAATAACAGAAACAACTTATAAATTTAATTATATAAATTTTATCATACAATTATCATATCAATTATATTAAGTTAGCTTTTCGCGGTAGAGTTTTCCGGAATCAAAAATGGCGGTTGCCAAGCACTATTTAAAAAATCGCTTGAATACAACAGAATATTCATTTATATAACAACTATCGTTTTTATAAATTGAATATTTAATCATAATAATATAATCATTATCAACTCTATAAGAAGAAATAAACGCGTTAATAATATATTACTATAAATAATATGATATTGTAATATCTAAAAATCTTGATTTCCAAATTTAAAGAGTAGTTATTAATTAAAAGTTTTAACTTTTAATTAGGTTTTTACCTATTAATGCTTACCTTGTTGAAAGTAATTGGCTTTTCGAAGAAATACGCAGACCAAGGCCATAAGCTGTAGTTGGGAAAGTCTCTGACGGGTTGAGGGCGGTAATGGCAGTAAATCACGTAAGTTGGCAATTTCGGCATTTATCAGGTCCCTTCGAAGTTTGCTGGCACCTTTCGTTGATTTGCTCGCATCTATCCTTCAAGCACACACGGATGTTACCGATACGCTATACTTCGCGGGACGGCTGAATCTACTTACGAAATTGACGCGCGTTGTACACACATTTTTACTATTTTTAAACGATTCGTATAGATAACAAACCTAGCATACATACAAGTTTTTTAAATTTTTTTTAAAATTTATATTAATTTTTAAAAAAGTTTTTTAAACTTATATTAATTTCTATGAATTTTTATCAAATTTATTTCTGAATTTTCTTTTTTTTATTATATAGTCTAATCTATATTATTGTCCAAAATAAATTACAATTAAATTATCATTCAAAAAAAAAATAATATATCGCGTCAATCGGTAAAATTTACTTTTTAATAAGTTGTCAAAATTCGAATTTCTTCGACCAATGATACGCGATGTGGCGAACGCCACTATCGGAAGCGCTTAACGAAAGGGGTAGAAATCACGATTGACGGTCAATGCTCTAGAGATAAGTGATATATGCGACGCGTTAAACATATCATTCGACATGTCGATCACGTGACCGAACATTACTTACCGATTGAACATATTTCGGTGACCAGGAGGACATTAGTAGCGGATCACTTGTAGACGACGAACGAGACATCCGGGTCGGCAGGTTCTCGCAAAACTGCAGCTACGATCTAACATCCGGGTCATAACGCGCTACTAC
>NW_006264378.1:9271-17543 GCF_000469605.1 Apis dorsata | reverse complement strand
CCCCCTTTTTCTCCTTTGCCGCCACCACCACCACCGCCACCCACCTTTACCTCCCTTTCCGTCCACCTCGAGAAGAGCTGTCCTTCTCCCGCTTACGACAGATACGATAATCTCTTCCCTGTTTCACTGTTTATATTCCTTAGTCGCTCCCACTCGTCGATTTATCTCACTCGTTTATTCCCTTTCGCCACTTTTTCGCTCGCTCGCACCTTTACCCCGTACTGCTACCACGGTCACGATCGGGCAGTCGTGTCCCTCTACCACCGCCATCATCGCCATCCTCGCCACCACCACTAGCTACTGGTTGCGTTTCCTGTACATGCGGTTTTGTCCAAATCATTTGCGCAAAGTCCCGCCTTAAGAACTTTTCGGTATTGCTCTGAGAGCGCTCCAGGGGTACCATACTGCTCGAGTAAGGTTGAGATTTTTCGAAGCGAAGTTTACATTTTGAACGATATAATAACAATCTGTAAGTCATTAAAAAATGTGATTTGTATTTTTTTTTTTTTTTTAATGTAATCTGAAGAGAATTTCAAATAATTTTGGATAATTTGATTGACATTAAAACAAAATTTAGGAATAGAATATCAAATAAAAGATATTATTGAATTTGTAGGAAGAAGAAAATGAAGATATATATATATATATATATTATTTTTTTCAATTATTTTTTAATTATTTCATTAATTGAAAAAAACAATGAAATTACCGTGTATTTTTTTTTTTAAGATGTATTCATTGTTTTATTACACATTTTTTTTGTATCTGTTTTCTGTTTAAAATATTGTTTTACAAGATTATTGGCATCAGAGGCAGCTTTGTGTTAACTATTAATGATTACATTATAATAAACTATTAATCGAACGAATTTTTTTCCTTTCTTATAGAATATTAATATTTACTTGAAATTATTTTTATTCTAATAATATTGAATATTCTTATTATTATCTATCTTTCGATTTTGTTTGTATAAAGATTTGTTAACATTTATTTTTTCTTTTTTAATGAAAATTAATTTAATTTACTACATATAAACTGAAGTAATACATTTTACTTTCTTATTTTATTTCATAAGCATAATTCGCATAAAAATTATACTGCTCGAAATAATTGGAATATTAATTTTAACAACAAATAAGTTTATGTATTTATTTTATTCTATAATTCAAAAATATGATTCCTTAATTATTTTGAGCAGCACACTCATTTATTAATTGGTTCATTCGATGGTTCATTTCTTTTGAACTTAAAATTATATTCAAAATGAAATACTAGAACGAGAAATTTTTAAATCAAAAATAATTAAAAATAAATATGTTTTATCCATTTTTTAAATTACAGACGGTTCAAGTTTTTATTTTTTATTTGTCATATTAAAACCAAAACTATTTGTAATTTATTCAAAAGAATAATATATAATTAAATATAGAATAATAATACAATAATACACATTATCTCAAATTAATTTCCAAATTTTATCAGTATATTTTATAAATTTAAATAAGAAAAAAATATTATAAATATAAATCATTTGAAATTTTATTAAAAAATTATGATAGAAGTACAAAGAGAATAATAATGGATTTGTTATTTGGTTAATATTTATATTTAATTTGTTTCTACTTTTGATAATAATTTTGTGTAAGTTTGTATTTTTTATAATATTTTAATACTTTCAAATATTTCATTTTTTAATTTTCTATTTTAAAATATTCATTGTTCTTCACAATATAAAATTAAAAACGGTCAAAAATCGAATATATTTCAATTTTCATTTCATTGAATACATGATTAATTTATCAATTTATTATATAAACTTATATTTTCAATAATTAATTATTTTATTTTAATACATTCTTCTTGAATTTCAAATAATTTAATAAATGCATAAACAAAATAAATAAATTTAAATATTTTCTCTTCTTTTCTCTGATTTATTCTCTTTGTATTTTGTATTTTTATCATAATTTCTTAATAAAGCTTTAAATGATGTTCATATATGTTTATATGCATATTTGTTAAAATTATAGTTATTTCGACCGTCAATAAAATAAAAAATCGATAAACAAGAAAATCGTATTAATAATCATTATTATAATTTCATTATCTAATTAATTAAGAAAATTTAAGAAAGCACCCTGTACATTTCTATATCTCAAATAACTAGATTTTTTGATAAATTATAGGAGATGAACTCATATGTATATGCATAATTTATTGATAAATTTATGAATATCAAAACTTAATATAAAACTATTTTCATATAATTGCATCAGCTATTTATAAAAATATTGTATGAAAAATTGATATCCTACTGTCATATGAAGTAAATAGTTGTTTATAAATGTTCTAATAGCTGCAACTATAGTAGTTAATTTCTTCTATTTTGTTTGCATTCTAAGTTTAGTTATTTCTCCAGTCTTTTTTATCATATTTGCAATAATCAAAGATTTAAATATAAAATGAATTTATCTTAACTTTTGATTGATTTTATAAAATATATACTAATATTTTATTAAAATATTTGATAAGATTAAATTAAGGATGAATTAGATATACCATAATTTCATGATTTAATTTCCAAAGAGTTTAAATATCAAAGTATTGGATATTATTGGATATAACAACTTTTCTATAGAAGTTGTATTTTGAGCTTCATCTATAATATAAATATTATTTCTTATTAAATAAATACCATATTTTATTAAAAAATAAAAATTTCTTGAAATGATACATTAATATATATTTTAAAATTAGCTAAAGATTTAATAATTATTGCAAATTGTTTAACATAAATTGTATAAAAGAGATTACTTTTTTAATAACTTTCGTTTAAATAATGCTAACTAAAATAAAATTATTTTTAAATAATATTGATAAAATTTCTTTAACTTACGAATGCAAAACTGAATCAAGTATTAATAAATTAAATACAAATAAATATATTTTTTAATGTAAAAATTCTTATCAATTTTTAAAAATTAATTATCTATAATTTTGAAAGTATCGAAATAAAAAATAGTTATTAAATTACAATAAAGTTCATGGCAATGAAATTATATTAATATTTGACTATGTATATTTCAAATAAAATTTATCGGCGTTACAATTTGCTGTAATACGTAAATCATAATAAATGAAATCTTATAAATTACGTATAGATGGACTATAAATTAACGTTTTCGATAATTCATGCATATATAGAATGAGGCACTTAATACGTACGTAACAAATCATATTAAATTTCATTTGAAAAATAATCCCATAATTATAATTCTAAAAAAATTATTATTATCAGATTTTTTGAAGCGCAAAATATAAAATTTTTCACATTTCTTAATTAAAAATAAGATGATTCTTTTCTTTCTAATTTTTTAATTTACTATTTTTTTCAAATTTTTTTAATTTCAAATATTTATTATGTATAGATATAGAATTTATAAATAAATTCTTTAAATTTTATTATAATTTTTTTACTTTTTTTATCAATACAAATAATTTTATATATATATATATATATATATATAAAAAGATATTTGTTGTCAAATATATACTGTGTAAAACAGAATAATTAAGTTAAAATGTTTAATTGATTTCAAAATTTAACGTATATATTAAAAATACAAATATTTCTAATATATTGCATTTTATTATATTTTATTTAATATACTTTTATTGTGTTTATATGCACATGATTTATTGGATTTTACAAAATACCTTCCTCTATATAATTTGATATATAATATTCTCATTTGAATTTATCATAATAGTATTTTAATTTAAAATATTATGCTATAAAAAACTGAATAAATGCTATGAGAAAGAGAATTGATTAAATAAAACGTGTTAAGTGTCTCACGCTGTACATGTACAAAACATTTTGTTCGATTTCGTTACTAAAAATATATTTATATTATGAATTCTAAATATTAACTCCTATTTTTTAATATAAAGGAAAAAGATGTTTTATAATCGTAAATAATATATAACATAGATACTAAAGTATTCTATTTATAATATATTTGATTTTATGAAAATTTTAGATTAATGATATTCTTTCGATAAGTATTTTGTGCAAAATATTGCAGAAAATAAAGAAAATATGATTAATGATTATATGTTTTATGAACAAGTTAATGAATTAAGTCTCGATAATGATATTTAAACGTTCATATAAAATTATTTTCAAAATACAATTTTCAATCATTATATTGAAATAAATAATAAAATACTCCATTTGATAAAACGAAGCAATTGTTTCATTTTCTTTTATTGTATTAATATCGACAAAAAAGTGCATTAATAATCTCTAATTTAATCAGCGAAATTTTATATAATATTTTAACTATCCATAGTATTTAATTGAATACGATTTTTATTTCAGTACACGATTTTAACTTGAACATAAGGATAAATATTTCATATTAAAATTACGTGAAACATATTATGTTGTACACATAACTTTTATTTATTTATTTATTTATTATTGATCAATTATCATGAATAACTCAACATTATAAATTTTAAAAAAAAAACTTCAAAAAAAATTAATAACTTCAATTTATTTTTAAATATTTGCATTGAATATATGTAATTATTAAATAAATAAAGATACTTGCGTCTTTTCATTTTTTTGTATTTCACGTTTCTTCACTGACACATATTTGTGCAATTGTGTAAAAGAATTGGAAGTTACAATTATATAGAAATTAAGAATTTATAAATAGCTCTTTTTTTCTTTCTCTTTCTTTTGTTTGTAAATATAATCATTAAATCAATCTCTAGCCATTGAATATATGTATATATGTATACATATTCTTCCAAGCTGTATATACAAACATTGTATATTATTATAGATGTTGAAGTTAAAATCAATTTGCACAAATTAATTAAAATATTACTTCGCATGATAGTTTTGTTTAATGATAAATTCTTTAAAAGTAAAATAAATCATTTACATCATTTCATTTGTGTCTGCATATATAGCGATTTTCAATCATCTACCATACAGAAATCGAACAAAGAAGCAGAATGAAATGCAACCGAAACATGTTGTTTGTTAGTAGATATTGATGAAAAATAAAAAATGACAAAGCTAATGTAATAATATTATTATTATTTATGATTCAGCTAATTCTCTGCTATCCTCGTCCCATTCGGCAAAGCTTCTTGTTTTATTTTGCGTATCATTTTTTTCCACATCTTGTTCTCCCTCAAGGTGTTCTTCTTCAATTATCATAACCGATTCCTGAGGTTCTCCTACACTGTTACTCTGTTCGCTACATTGCTCATCGTATTCCACTATTTCTGTCTGTTCTTCTACATATTGTATAACTTCTTCTACCTGATCAGAACTGCATTCTTCTAATATTTCAGATTGCTCAACTTGCATATCTTCATCCATCACTTTTTCTTCAACTTCTTCAACTACTTCTTCTACTATCTCCTCAGTCTCTTCAGTGAGTTCTTCTGAATGATAATTCTCATACGTTTGTCGTTCTACTTCTTCATTTCCATGAATATAAACAATCATTCCATCTTCTGTGCCTTGCATTACAATCTGCTCATTGTCGCTAATGTTTAATTGTTGTGGCTGTTGTTGTTGTTCAGTCTCTTGTTGCTGATATTGTTCATTATCAATAAGCATGATCATATGCTGCCCATCAATATCATGTGTATTGTAAGTCATTTCGTGCGAAATATTGTTTAACTGCATTTCTGGTACCATATATTCCGATACATTTGAAGTCACTTCCTGTGATTCCGACGGAACACCATCTCCAACGCCTAAGGAAGCTGCTATACCACTAGCTACGTGACTTAAAGCTTCTGCTTCTGAAGAAGGCTCTAAAGAAATTGGTGGCATGGATACTGTGGATGTATCAGAATCCCGCAAATCCTTATGCACGCAATCGAGATGAACTTGTAAGTTGGTAGCTCGTACGAAAACTTTACCACAATGAGTACAACGATGACCTTTTTCTTTACCATCTGACAAATTTCCATGACCTGTGTTAATTTCATGAGTTGTTAATTCCGTCACGTCTTTGAAGGTCTGTGAACACTGCATGCATTGAATTTCCTCAACTGTTGACGAATGTTGACGCGACGTTGGTCGATGATTATGATTGATTTGATGTCTTACCAATAATGTTTCCGAAAGTGCCACATAAGAACATGCTTGACATTTCGGGAAACACATACTCTTTGGAGGAGGCACGTTGTGTTTCGTGTAAAGATGATACATTAAAATATTTCGTTTAGTTGCTTTATAGCCACAGTGTTCACAAACTCGCGGATCGAATTTTTCTTCATGTACATCTTGCATGTGCCTTCTATACATGTAATAATTTGTATATTCTTCTTCTAAATCACATTTGTTACATTTCCAAGGACCAGTTTCGCCACCATCCACACTTCCATTACTCTTTGACTCAGCTTCATCACTATTATTACTTGACATCAAATGATCAGATTTTAAAACTACATAAGAAACTTTTGTTTTATTTGCTGAATTACTGTCCGAAGATTTGGCTTCTTTTTGCATGATTTTCAAACGTATGTTCTTATTATTTTTTACTAAATGAGGATATTTTTTCAATACTTCTCGAATAATTTTTGCATGATTATTTATCGCATCTTCTGAATTTGTTCTGTAAGATGATTTTCCTTTCTCCATATTCTCTTTTTCTTCGAGATCAAATCGTACTCTCTTAGATGGCGAAGGTTGTGCATCCTGGCCTCTTTGGAAAGATCTAGTTACGGACCAATCATCATCCGAATTCATTTCCTTTAAACCTTTCTCATTTGAATGACCTTCATCTTCCTCGTCTTCAGTTGTATCATTTTTACTTTCTCTATCTGGAGAACATTTGCCACTAGGCGAATTATCTCTTTTATATTTGTCCGGCGCTTGGACAATAGGTTTTGTATTATACGTAATATCATCAAATGATGAAAAAACTCCAAGTGCAAATTCTTCAGCTTCAGGAAGATCAAATCGAGAAGGTCCAGGAGTTACTTCTGTAGGTCTATTTGTTGATGGCATTCCATGGAATGTTCGCATTTCATAATTAAGTGATGACATATTTTGTGATGTATCTAATTTTCTTTTCCAAATAGGAAGTCTAAAACAAAAAAAAAATTTTTTTATACAATTAAAGATAAGTAAATTAAAAATTTATATAAAATTTTTAGAATGATTATATTTAAATAAGTTATTTATATATAACATTATCTTCAAGAAAAATTGTTGTTATATAAAATTTTTTAATATATAATTTTTATAATCTATGAAGTATAGTTTTATACTTACTTTCTACCTGGTAATGGTTGATTTGAAAGTCCTGATGGAGTGGAAGTAATTGTTGGTTTTGTGCTAGGTGTTGAAGGCTTTGAAACCGCTATAACTGATCGTGTATTACACTTCATTGATTGTTCATTTTGTAAAGGAGCAGTGTTAAATTGTGCATCAAGTAATTTAGTTAAAACTGTCATGTTCATTTTCTGTGCTGTACGATACAAAGCATGTTGTTCTGAAGTCCAATATTCTAATTGACCAGTATACATAAAGCTATAAAAATATTATAATATATATACATATATATATTATAAATATAAAATTTATTAAAGAATTAGAAATAAATTATAAAATTTACCTTATAATTGATTTTACACATTCATATGGCATATCTGGTGGCATAATGATTATTCCATCAAAATTTTCATCCTTTTCTTTTTGCTCACGTTCAAGTTGCATAAAATAATCTGTGCATGTTGTTATTACTAAACGATGAGCCTAAAAAATTAACAAAAAAGTCTATAATAAATATACTGCTAAAATAAAAAAAGAAATTTACTTAATATAATTCATCATTTTTAAATAATATATATATATACAATTACCTGAACAGTAATATCACTAGTGGGAAATTTGATTGTAAGATCAAGTAATTCTTCTTCAAAATAAAGCTGTTGTAATCTCTGAAGAAAGAAAGTTCCCCAGTTATCTACTTTTACTTGCTTTAATCCTCGTGAAGGAAGTTGTTTTTCCTGATTTGCTGGTTCCATTTTATATCTGTACATTAGTTAAAAAAATAATCTTTTAAAGTTCCAAAAATATTCATCATTAATATACCAAATATTTAAAATTTTTTATTAAATTTCATTATTAAAAAATTAATAGAAATGCTTGCAGTATTAAATAAAAAATATAGAAGTACTTCTAATTTTAATGTTCTTCAATAATATTATTTAAATTATCAAATAAAGG
>NW_006264378.1:6953-9169 GCF_000469605.1 Apis dorsata | reverse complement strand
TATATATATATATATATATTTTAATGAATAATAATGAAAAATATATTATTTTATTACGCAAGATGTTTAAAAATTAATATTTATTAATTTAATAAATTATATTATATTTTCTTACCTAATATTATTAAATTTAACTATTTGTTATATCTATTTATACTGATGATCCAATGGGACAAAATCCTGTAATAGAAGAAAAATAAGGAATATCGCAACCTTAATCTTTAATTATAAGATAATAAATTATAATTTCATTTTCTAATAAAGAAATAGTTATATCAATTTACATTAATTATAACTGTTATTATAATACTTATAATTGTTTTATTAATTAGTTACTATTTGTAAAACTGTTTAATATCATAAAAAAAATTACTATTTACATTACATATGCTATTTCATAGGCACAAATATTACTTAACATTCCTGAAAATAATCCCTTCGTACTTGTGAATCAAATGCCATAAAATCCATGTCATAAAGAAAATTATTGTCTCAATTAATTATTTCAGAATAACTTAACCTGACTGGTTTCTAAAAATCAAAAGTTTCATATCTTATATTATAATAATATATTAACGAAGTCCATTGACATCGGAATATGGTTCTGTAACTTACAATAGCAAGCGAAGTACGCTAATATAAAAATTCTACAGTATATGTAACGCTATGTACATATTACCATAAAATTGCTCCGAAATTCAATTAAACTAAAATATTGCAAAAAGAAGAATACTATACAAATGAAAGGAAGTAAAAGAACTGATGAAAGTATCAGCGTATACTTTGTGGAACGCTGAAAAACGGAAGTTTAATAATGATGCACGTCTTCCTTTCATGATCAAAGTCGGACATATTAATGGTTATTTCAAATATATACAAATTCAAAATACCCCGTGGATATATTGCACGTACCTATTTAACAATATTTCAATATTCCTCTCAGCTCCATCTCTTATAAATTTCCTTAGTACACAAGTAATATTGAACATTCCATTGTATATCACGACTCACAGATGGAGTTATACGTATCGACTGATCACCACAGGAACAAAATATGGAGAAACATACAACTATAAAATTATAAATTTTACTAGTTTTATAAATTATAATAGTTTATAATTTACATATAATGCAAAAAAAAAGAAAGAAAGAAGATATTTTATCCAAAAATTACTAGAGAATTTTTATGAAAAAATACAATTAATTTCATAAATTTAGATTAAATGTAATATATACAACATATTCTGGCAATATTCTTATCACATCCACAATGTAATATATGACAAAAAATGGATATTAATAATGGATATTAGATTTAAATATTATTAATAATCAATTAAATGTAATACAAAAAAATTTTTATTAAATTATTATATTAAATTTTTAAAAATACTTAAAAATATTTTTTCATAATAAATATTAAAAATAATTAATAATAATATCAAATACTATATATATTTATTGTATTTTTTAATCTAATAAAAATTGTTATGTAGATAAAAATATTTTTTTTTTAATTCCTTTAATAAAATAAAGTTTTCTTAAAATCATTAAAACTTTACATGATCTAGGGAATTTATATAATATCTTTGAAACTATATTCTATAAATAAAAATGCATTTACTTTTTTTTATAAAATAGATTATATATGATCATACATATAAGAAAAATAAATACATCATGGATGAGTGAAATGTATGAAACACTAGCTAATATCAATAATCATCGATGATTAAACGTAAAAAAACCCCAATGGAAAATATAAAATATATTTCCATAAAAGGGGTGAACACATGTATATGTTTTAAAAACTGTCATTAGATATTACTATTTGTTTCTTATTTGTTCTAAAATTATATCTTTTTAGAATATCTAATTTAAAAAAATGGAAGATTTGATATTGGATTTTAATCAAAGCTGCTTGTAACAAAAAGTAAGAAAAAAATTATAATAATATCTTAGTAAGCATCATACTATATTATTTATATTTTATAAAATTAATTTTTTTAAATATATAATTTTTAAAAAAATATTAAAACTTAAACAACTGGTTTTATAGGATGATGAGGTTGAATTTCAAAACAGTATTACTTGTAATAATAGTTGCAGTGTTAAGTTCAATATTAACATCTTGGAACAATTGTGGTAGTCCATCATTTTTTAAAAATACTGATTGGAAATCAAAATTTCAACATAAAGTAAGTAAATTTAATTTA
>NW_006264378.1:0-6445 GCF_000469605.1 Apis dorsata | reverse complement strand
ATTTTTTTAAATTATCAATTATATTTTAATTGGAATTTTAATTAATATCCTTAATAAAATAAAATAATAATATTATTTATAATTAATATTATTTATAAAATAATAATAATATTTATTTTATTATTATTTCATTTATTTTTATATAAAGGATCGATTAAACTTAGAAACTGGATATCAAGAAATAGATTGTCACATAAATGGTGATTATTCTATTGGATGTCGTAAGGAAGGAGATGAAGTTTATATACCATTCTCATTTATTCATAAATACTTTGAGGTAAATATCAATTATATATATTAATTATATATAATAAAATATTAATATTTTTAATATATATTAGATTTATGGAAAATTAGCTACCTATGATGGTTTAGAAAGATTTGAGTGGCTGCACAGTTATTCCAAGATTGTTAATCCTAAAGGAAAATATGATCCTAGAGGAGTGTTTATGACCTTTGAGAATTATAATGTTGAAGTTCGAGAACGTGTCAAATGCATTAGTGGAAATGATGGAGTACCAATATCTACTCAATGGGAGAGTCAAGGATATTATTACCCTACTCAAATTGCTCAATTTGGATTATCACATTATAGTAAAAATTTAACAGAACCAGAGCCTCACAGAAAAATAATTGAAGATTCAGATAAAGTTAAAAGAGAATGGATTATACCTCAAGGATCTATTGCATCTAAAATATTTGATAAATATGCTAATAGTTATGTAATGAAATTTGCAACACCAGAAACTAGTACTTCTGGTATTACTTTAAAGTTAGATCATGTGTTAGATTTTGTATTAAAATGGGATTTTAATATTAAAGACAATGGAAGTATCATGATTACATTGCAATCTAGAGAAAGAAAAGAAATATATTATCTTCATTATATTACTAGTAATATAGTGTTACATACTTATAACAATCATGTTTATTATGGAATTGGTCAAATTAATCATCAGTGGAGAAGATTCACTAGAGATTTAGTTATAGATCTTCAAAAAGGTTTATATTTAAATGATAAAAATAAAAAGAAAATGTCTCGTTCAAAATTGAAGGTAAGATTTAAGTATAATAAATAAAAGTAATAAAAATAATAAATATTTAAAAAAATATATATAATTAAAAATTATATAATTAAAACTATTTTATAGATTGTGAAGATAACATTATATGGATCTGGAATGATTGATAATATAACATTGTCTACAAGTGAACATATGGAACAATTTTATGATGCAGCTAGATGGTTTGTTAGTAATCAGAATATTACTTCTGGTGGTTGGGCAAATCCTGTACGAAGAAAAGTAGCTACTGGAATGGCTACTCTTGAACCTGGATGGTATAATTTTAATAAATTTTTAAATTTTAAAAATTCATGATTAATACATTTATCTAAATAAAAACTTTTTGTAACAATAGGTATTCTAGTATGGGTCAAGGCCATGCAATTTCTGTATTAGCAAGAGCATATTATCATTCTGGTGAAGAAAAATATTTACAAGCTGCTGTTAGAGGTCTTCAACCTTTTAAATTATCATCTAATAAAGGAGGAGTAGCTGCAATATTTTTAAATAAATATGTGTGGTATGAAGAATATCCTACAACACCTTCTTCGTTTATACTTAATGGATTTATTTATTCTTTAATTGGTTTATATGATTTAAAAAGCATAGCGACAGGTAAAGATGCGGAAGAAGCATCCCGCCTTTTTAATCAGGGTATGACATCCCTGAAAAACATGTTAACATTATATGATACAGGTTCTGGTACTACATATGATTTGCGTCATTTTACATTAAAAACTGCTCCAAATTTAGCTAGATGGGATTATCATTCTACTCATATTAATCAACTTCTTCTTTTAAATTCAATTGACAATGATTCGATTTTTACTACTACAGCAGAACGTTGGATAGGTTACATGAATGGTAAGAGAGCTGCACATAATTGATTTTTTTTTTATAATTGAATTTTATATTTTTCTGTTTGTTTATTTATTAATATTTAATATCTTATTTTTTTATTTTATTTTGTATTATATATTTTGTAAATAATTTTTAATAATCACAAGATAAAGTGGACCAAAATATATTTCTCTTTTTGTATAATTATTATAAAATGAAAATAACAATCAAATATTCATTCTTAATTAATTATTTACTGATATTTTTGAAATATTATTACATGAACATAATTATTGAACAAAAAAAAAAAAAAATAAGATGAATACTTATTTATTCATTATAATGAAATATAAAATTTAATATTCTATAGTCAAATTAGATCTATATATATATATATAAAGAGAGATGTATTACTATATTTTAAAATAGTTTATTTAATTTAATAAAAAATCATAAAAAATACAATTCTGAATAATTTAAAGATTTTAAATATTTAAAAACAAAATTATCCCTAAAAATAGGACTTATTAAAACTTAAATATTAGTGGAATAATATAGTAATATAAATGTATTATGTGTAAATTTTGTACTTAAAGAATTAAACGCAATATTTAAATTTTATAAATTATATTTCATAAAATATGAATTTTTTAATTTATATGTTATGTATTAAATTATGTTATAAAATAAGATTAAATAAGTTCCTAATTATTTGAATATTTTATTTTTAGTATATATATGTATTAAAATAAATTTTATTTTTTTAATATGAATTATTAATGATTTAAGAAGAAAATTGATTTAAATAAAAATATATAAATTCTAAAATCTTTCTTGTAATATTTAATTTTATAAAAATTTATATATATGATTTTACTTTAATGAATATAATTGAATTAATTTATGAATCAAATAATTAATTTGTAAAAGAATTTTTAAATATTTCATTTTATGAAAAATGAAATTTACTTTATACATTATATGGAAGTTTGTAATTTTTTATAATATATTATGAATTAATACTAATGATATCTAAGTATTATACTATACAGTTTTCACAGTTTATAATATTTTTTGTAAAATATATACAAAAATTAAAATATGATAAACATATAAAAATATAATTATGATAATATTTTTGTAAATATTTGTAAAATAATTGTTATTGTTGATGTAGAATTAAAATGTTATTTAAATATATTATATAATTTCTGAATTTGAAAAATGTCTTAAAATTCAATTTTTATTAACATATTGTAATTATATTATCAATTATTTCTATGATTTATAAATATAATAAATAATTTTTCAAGTATAATGTGTAAAATATAAATATATTTACAAAAAGTAAGTTATAAGATATATGTTTGTAGAACTTCACATATTGAACATATAATACATAAGAATTTAACTTAATTCAATTATAAAAATTGGTTATGTCAACAAATTTTAAAAATAATGTTTTTAATCAATCCTTTTACACATATTTCTATGTGTAAAAATATTATCTGTATTTGTGATTTATAAATTATTGTTGATGTGTATTTATAAATTAAAAAATCATTCAATTTTTTATTATAATACAATAAAAATAACTAATTTATACACACATTTTAACAATCTTTTATCAAAATGAATTTAAATATAATGCTATTAAAACCAAATTTATTTATAGATATTACTAGAATACAATATTGTAAATATTAAAACAAAATATATATATACATATATATATTATATATATATATATACATAAAGATATTGATGATAACAAAATATTGATGATTACATAAAAAGAAAATGATAAAATTAAATATTAGAATCATCTGTAGATTTTGCAGATTAAATATAGACAAGAAGAAAAAATAATAGGAGAAAGATAGTGATAGAATAAAAATAATGAAATCAGCGCCATCTGTAGAGTGCCGCAAATGAAACAATTAAAAAAGGATATCAAATAAAAAAAAGGATAGAAATAGTATAAGATTTAACTATTAGCGCCATCTTTTGATTAATAAAGGAAGTCTTTTTGAAAACAGTTAAAAGATGGCACTAGTACTTAATTCTTATTCTATCCTTTGAAGAAATGTTTTTAGCATTCAAAAGATGGTACTGACAGTCAATTCTTATCTTATTTCTATCCTTTTCCTAATATTTACTATCCTTTCTTTATGTATTTGCGGCACTCTGCAGATGGCGCTGATTTCAATATTTTTATTCTATCTCTATCTTTCTTTTATTATTTCCTTTTCTATCTTACACATACGCAAAAATCTATATCTAAAGATATACATAATATATATGAAACCATTTGAGTTATTTATTTCACAATAGTTTATAAAAATATAATTATGTATAAAACGCAATATATATTTACAAAATATTCTAGAAAAGGGTATTCATTTTATTTTATTTTATTTATTTATAATTTTATATGAAAATTTTGTTTTAATTCCAGCTATTGTTAATGTTACGATCTTATTCTGAGCCGAATCGGTAATGTTGAGAATGATACTAAAATGATAAGAGTCCTAGTGTCCTCGAAACATGAAACAAAAAAAATGTATTGAATGTTAGGTTTATTCTGTATCTCGTTTGTGCTTTATATAAAAAATATAAAAAATAAATATTAATATAAAATGTCATACTTATAAAATTACAATCATTAAATATTATTACATATTTTTATAAACAATAAAAATAAATACGATATAAAACAAAAGTTTTATAAAACTTTATTTTACAATTATTTTTGCCTTATTCCTATTTTAGATTAAATTAAATGCAAATAATAATAATATAAAAATGAGTGGTGGAGTGGTACCTAGTAAATCAACTGTTTATATTTCAAATTTACCTTTTTCCTTAACGAATAATGATATACACCAACTTTTACAAAATTATGGAAAAATTGTAAAGTAAGTTAAGTTAAAGTTATGAAATCATCAATCTATGAAATAAATTAAATTAAATATTAAATATTTAATAATATTATTTAATATTTTAATAATATTTATTATATATACATTTATATAATACAATTAATAAAAAATATATTATTTACTTTTTTTTATATAATATTTATCTTTATTCATTTAGTATTTATGTTTCTTAAAAAAAATAATCATATTAACTTACATTAATTGTTAATATATAAAATAAAAATTCATATCAGTAGTAAAAAAGAAAATTTTTATTTTGTTGTGAGTTTTATCTTTTTTATAAGAAATTTGATATATGAAATATTTATTTGTCTATAGAGTGACAGTAATGAAAGATAAAATAACAAGAAGGAGTCGTGGAGTTGCATTTGTATTATTTCTTACTCCAGAAGATGCTATTACTTGTGCTAAAAATTTAAATAACACAGAGGTGAATTATAGTTTTCTTTATCTAATATTTATTGCATTTTATTTTTTATAAATTCTTTTTAATAGATAGGTGGTCGTACAGTAAGAAGTTCCATAGCAGTAGATAATGGAAGAAGTACTGAATTTATACGTCGAAGAGATTATCCAGATAAATCTCAATGTTATGAATGTGGAGAAGAAGGTCATTTATCATATAATTGTAAAAACAATACATTAGGGCCAAGAAATCCACCCTTAAAGAAGATTCGAATTAGAAAAAAACATAAAATTAATAATCATAATATAAATGATTTTAATAAAAATAGTGATGAATCAGCAGAAGATAATTGGGATGAAGAAGTAGAAACATTAAGTGCTGCTATTGCATTAGAGGTAATGTATTTTTACATGTTTTCTAATATCTTTTTCTATTCTTATAATGAAATTTTAAATTAGATAATTATTTATATATATTAATTAAATATATATTAAATATATATTAATTTATATATTTATAATCATTTTATAAAATTTTATATTTTAGCAAAGACAAAAAGAATTAGAAAATAATCAAAGATTAAGGAATAAAGGCTATGAAGAGGAAAATCGATCAGTTAAAAAATCTGGTAAAAGATATAAAAAAAATCAATATTTTAGTGATGAAGAAGATTTTAGTGAATAAATAAGTAAATAGAATATGAATAAGAATATAAAAATATTAAAAAATTATAATATAATAAAAATTTAATCTAAGTTGTATTTGTAAAGTATTATTTTGTACATAAATCTATAAATAATTATTTGTATATATATAAATTGCAATAAATTTATAGTAAAATTTCCAATTTTTAATTTAAAAAATTTTATTTTTTACAAGCTCCATTTCATATAACTATCTTTTATAAATCAACTATTAAATATGAATATATTATGTTATGATTGAAAACTTTTAGTAACTTAACCTCAAACTTATTTGAAAGTTGTTGAAAGAAATAACTACTTTTTTCTACAAATAATTTTTAAATATATATATATAAATAATATATTTAAAAAAATTAAAATAAAATATTAAAGATTAATGTAAACATAATTTAATACTATATTTTGACAGAAAACGAATAATCAATAACAAAAAAATTGAAAATATAACCTTAAATTATGATAAAAATTATTTAATTCAATATAAATATT
>NW_006264377.1:233692-243093 GCF_000469605.1 Apis dorsata | reverse complement strand
TTTTTCGATCGACCTCTTATCGTGTCATGTTCTCCTAATACAAAGTCGACTTTTTGGACAAAATTTTATTTCATTCGATGATTTCGAAATTTCCAAGAATTTGTCTTCAGTTCCTGGAATTTTAAAATTTCGGAGAATTTGACGTCATTTCCAAGAATTTTAGAGATTCCGAGAATTTGACGTCATTTCCAAGAATTTTAAATATTCCGAGAATTTGCCGTCATTTCCAAGAATTTTAGAGATTCCGAGAATTTGACGTCATTTCTTTGAAAATTTTTTGATCGACCTCCTTTCGTGTCATGTTCTCCTAATACAAAATCGAATTTTTGGACAAAATTTTCATTCATTTGGTGATTTCGAAATTTCCAAGAATTCGTCTTCAGTTCCTAGAATTTTAGAATTTCCAAAAATTCGACATCATTTCCAAGAATTTTAGAGATTCAGAGAATTTGACGTCATTTCTTGGAAATATTTTTCGTTCGACCTCTTATTATATTATGTTTTCCTAATATAAAGTTGAATTTTTCGACAAAATTTTCAATTCCTTTTTACGGTTTTTTTCATTTTTTATGATTATTCGAGAATTTTAAAGAATTCGAGAATTTTTCGTTATTTTATGATTTGCTTAATTTTTTATAATTTTTTTTGAAGCTCTTTCCTTTTGAATGATGTTCTCTTAATTTGAAGTAAAAATTGTGGGCGATAAAATTTTTTCCAATTATTTATATTTGAAGCAGGATATTATCACTGGAAATGTAATGATACTTTATATTTTTTTGGAGTATAGTATACTTTATCCATACTTACCTTATACTTACCTATACTTACCTTTACTTACTGCTATATTTTCAGGAACAATTCATTTTTTCAACATTTTACTTATATCTAATTAATAATTTGTTATTATACTTACTTAATTAGACTTACCTGTTTTATAATTTCCCTTTTGAATACTCACAAATATTGTAAATCCAGATTCTGTAAAAAGTAAGAAAATACATGTAAAAATGTGCATAAATATACAAATATACAGTAATATATATATATTTATACTTATGTACATAAAATATATTTGTAACTTATAAAGAGTATACTTACTGATTTTATACGTACTTTATATGTTTTTAAATCATTAATCTGGGAACTATAAAAAGGTTATATTTAATAGGTTCCAGTAATATATGTAAAAAAAAACAAAAATATATGCAAAATTATGTATATAAGAATTAGAAACACAAAAATATGTATTCTAGTGTGTAAAAGGTTTGAATTCATAAATAAAATTTCCTTAAAAATATAGAAAGATTAATTTATTTATGAAATACATTTAAAAATACATGTCCTCTTACCTTTAATAATCGGTAATTATATATCCACATGTTGTGGATATATTTATAGCATAATGTAATACCTTTTTTACCACAAAATTCCCTCAAAACAATCATTGCCGGAAAACTTGCAACGCAATCCAAATACACAACAATGTTCCGCAAAAGTAAACCGACAACTCCGATACCATGTTACTGGAGCCAATTTCGTTTGTCTCTTCTTTTCAAAACGAAACTTTTGTTCCAGTGTAACGAATCATTCTGCTTATCCTTTTCTACTTTTCCCCGATCCAACATTTTCATTTTTGCAATAGTTTCGAAGATAAAATTTAAAAGAGAGCAATTTTTGTAAAGAATATCTCTTTCGTTTCCAAATTTTCGTTATCTTCAATCATGGAATCAATTAACTGGAAAACATTCCAATTAGAACCATAGAACCAAAGAGTTTTATTATTTTTACAAAATATTTATATTTAAAAATTTTTAATTTCGATTATTATAAATTGACCAATAGAAAATTATTATTTAATCACAATCAAATTATTTCGATTAATTATCATATCGCGATATTTTCAATTGTAAAATTGAAAATTAGAAAAATCAATTATCGTTTCCTTTAAAATTGGCGATCAATACGATACAGTATAGTCCACGACGAGAGAATTTTATCGCTATTTTTATCTCGACAGACACTCCATTATATTTTCCATTTCCATTTCCATCTTTACTCACCTATGTCCTATCACTTCGTTACGGTTTCCATTCCCGGATAACGACTTCACACTTTCCTCACCACCGCCTCTATTTTCGCAACGATGAATGCAACCACTCTTCTCGACGTCTCCATCTCTCGCGAGAGGCGTAAATCGCGGCCAAAATTGCTCTCGATTAATATTACTAACTCGTGCCCGCTCGAAACGCTATCTTCTCGTCAGCTGGGTGTTAAGAGTGCCGGGCACAGACACGTAGGCACAGTTTACCCGGTTGCAAAATGCAGAAACGCGGGCACTAAGACGTACATCTAACCCAAAACCCGCCTTCTCCAACGAGCTTTCCTTCCTTTCGCGCCTCCTCGACGAGATTCCGCTAGAAATTTCTCGCTTAATATTCTACTTTCCTTATATACTTACTGATACTAGAGTGAATCTACCTTTTTACGATGATAGGTATTATTATAAAATTTCTCCCTTTAAATATGGCATTAAGTATTATTCGTTTAAAGTTTAATGTAGGCGATTTTCTCTTTTTAAATTTTAAAAGTTTAAGATAAGTCCAAATTTTAAAGATTATGAGAAATAAACTTAATTTTCTTTCCCGATTTTTAAATTTAATTATTGTATTGAAGAGTGGGTGCAATTTTTGCGCTACGAATTTCAATTAAAATTAAATTGAGTTTTGTAAAAATATTTCACATTTATAAAATGTGTTCTCTTCCTTAAAAATGGGTAATTATCTTTTAAAATTATCATTCTTTACGAACTTGTTACGAACATTGAATTTATAGATTGAGATATATTTCGTATTTTAGGATCATTAACACATGAATCAAAATTAAGAAATTTAATTCATATATATAAATCCTCCAATTTTCGCAAAATTTAGGAAACTCGAGAACAAATTTTAAAGTATAATACAAACAACGACAAAAGCCGCAATTAAGCAAATCGATAAAACACGAATATTATGTTCAAAAAAATCCAGACGTCATTTTCCAGGATACACTGCGTCATTATGAATCGCAGTCGCGGCAGTTTCTTTCATTCGATGATTAATTGGCGAGTCATCGAGTGAAGTGCAAAGATTAACGCGGAACAAAGAAGAGTCTGTTAATATCTACTGGAAACCACACCTTGTCTGAAGATAGTGCATTGCATGAAACATTCCCAAGTCTTAAATTATATTGCAAGCAAATTTTTTAAAAATGTTACCTTTTTCTTTTTCTTCAATTTCTAGACAAAGTTCTCAAAAAAATAAAGAAAAGAATTATTCTTCCAAGGAATGATCATTATTATTAGAACACTCTTTACTCTTTGTTTAAGTATTCTGATTTAGTTAGATTTTTATCACCATTTTATATTTAATTACAATATAAATTATTATGTCGTTAGCTCGATCATTTTACTTTCTTCATTTTTTCCATGGAAGAAAATTTAGTCTTACTAACATCTCAATGACTATTATTACACTTACTATATTTTTCACATTGACAATGATCATATTTCCTAAAAAAATTTATACTATTTGTAAAGAGCACTTGTATCTTCGTATCTTTTCCATATTTTATTACTTTTGAAATACAAAGATAAGACGTATTTGAAGATCAGCAATATATAAACCATAAATAATTCCAAAAGGCCAAAATATATTTTATTCTATCCTTTATCTCTTCTAGAAACAATTAATCAACGGAATGAAGCTGATTTTTAACATGAATTTTCACGAATTTTTGTGCCGCAATAACGAAACTATGTACAGCCCTCTACATCTTTAAAACACGTCTAATATAGATGGCAGTCTCGATCGACATCCGTTCCATTCTCTATCTATTGGAATGTTCCGTCGCGCGAAGAATTCAAAATCAAATTCCACGGTATTCCACAGGGGACGCATTGATCTTTAATTGCACGCGATAAACCGTACAATTCGATTATTCCACGGGAATTCTACGTTGGACACGGCTAAATTCGCGTAGCGGACTGTTTACACAGGTTTGCATATTTCACGCGGAAACCCGCGGATTTAGTCGTTAATCCGTTTACCGAATATTTATCGCCTTCCTCCCTGCCGACTTCTATTCTCACGCGTATTAGCAGGATATTGGAAAATAGTTAGGCGATAAAAGTTGCCCGATTTTCTGCCTATATCGCGTCGTATAAGGTTTGGTGGTTGATCCGTCCATTGGTACGAAAAATTTGATTAATCTTCGTAAACTTTTTGTCATACGTTCGAATAATCGTTTAATCATTTAGATGAAAAAAGAGGAAGGGATTTGATATGTTGCAAATCATTATTATAGAGAAATATTGGAATAATTATTAAAAAGTTTTGTTAAGATTCATCATTAAAAACTGACGACAGAATTTTGCTATTGTGTTTAAGAATCTTTGTCTAGTTGCATTAAACGTATCAGATACGTACGCTTTGATTCTATCCACGAAATGTCGTGACGAAGGTGCTTGACAAAGGTGATTCATCGTGGATGAATGTGCATTGCTTTGCACCGACCATTCCACGAAAGCATAATGATATTCCGTTACATCTTCGACACGCAACATACCTAAGTAAAGCTAAGTGTTACACATTAATCATCACAGATTCATTATCACAGATTGATTATCAAATTCAATTTGATAATGGTTCTATGATTAAAATTAAATTTTTCAGACCAACGAAATCAATCCTATAAGTGAAAGAAAATGTAATAAAAGTGATATTGGTTATCAATTATTCATACTCAAACCACTTGTACATACTATCAATCTTACCTATAAATCAACGTCATCTATTCATGACCACGTGAAACAAGGTATTAACATGATACTGTAGTTCCACGATCAAAAGAAAAAAAAGAATTCCAATCCCTTCTTTCACACCATACTTCATAATCGTAACTATATACTTCTCTGTACATTCGTGGAATCATTTCTGAACGGTAGTGAAGATCGTAGCGCCATCAAGGGGATATAAGCGGATATCCCCGTTGGGGGATCTAACAAGTATAAAGTGCAAGTGTATATACCGGAAAAGGAAGCCAGTTTAACGCCATGGAGGAGCCGCAGAACGATTTCTCGGCGTTAACCAGAAGCGACGCCAACTGTCAGACGTCGGTGCCGACAGATCGTTTGACGCCGGAAAATTACATATTACCACGGCACCGCAATAAGCAATTTGCTCGGTGAAACGCGTATTTCCAACGTACTTTGCCCAACCGAGTATGGGCCACGACCGCAATCCACTTAGGGAAGCGTACAAAGCAGTAACGAACGGTATGCCGGTTGATGTCCTTTCTGTTGGAACGTTGTTCTTACGCCAAGAATCATGAATCTTATGCGAGTGTCTGTTGGAATTTTAACGCTCGAATTTCGAGTAGTTTTAAGCTTTCGGATCGTAACGTTGCACGGATGTAACGGTTGCCTCGAAAATTAATTCACTTCACGTATTAATTTCTTCATCGTTGAATTTATTTTCGTGGAAATCGGCCGTAGCCTATTTTGTGCAAAGAAGATTTCAAAATATTTTCTTCCTTACGTGGAATGCATGGAATATTCGTATGGCCATTTCTGAAAATTATTTTTTATACCATGTGAATAATTTTTCATATATACGATTTGGAAATTCAACCTGTGTATTCTCTTTTATTAAATTGGTCGACTTTGAAGAATTAAATGGAACGAAGGTTTTGCTAAATTAATTGATAAATTAATTAATGAAATTGTGTAATAGATTTGATATATGAGAGTAAAAGTTTGAATTATGTTTATTCTGAGGGTAGACTATCTGGTAACTACTACTTTATTGGCCAATCAGAGGGTATTGAAATGGTATTACCTTCCTGAAGTCTGGCTTGTGGTTGCGGCCTTGAGGTAAACCATTGGAAAATCATCCATTCTAGATCATCCTCCTAGTAAGTTGATATCGGTTGGCCCAGATGAAAACAAGATCGCCTATAAGCTCAAACTTATCTCAAACTTCAGAAATTCAATATATACGATGCAAAATATTTATCTTTGATATTAAATATTGACATTATATCTCGAGGCTAATGAAATGAAAAATTAAAATTATATTAACTGCATTATTTATTAGAGAGAGAAAGAGAAAAAAAGAATAAATTGATATTCAGAAAGTATAAATAAATTTAAAATCTTTTCTCACGTGGCCAAGCTTGATTCCGTACCAATAAATGTCCACCAGAAAGGGACATAAATCCTTTGAAATGTCATACGAAGATACCTAATCCATTTAATCTCCCGATGAAAAATCGTTCCACCCCCGACACTCGTTTCGCTTATCGCGTTATTATTCCTTATCCGCGTGTGTGCCCTCTTCTTGGACGATTTCCAAGGTCTCATCGACGCTGTGACTTATGACGACGTTTCTCGTTTCCCTTCAACCTACGATTTCGCATTGAATTTCTATACAGTGAACCGTACACGATATATTCGTCTCTCCTTCACGATATTTGTTGCTCCATGTTTCAACATTTCAAATTATTCCAAGTTCGAATTACATTTTTTTATATATGTTGATACTTACGTATAAAAAATATGAAGTTTGATATATATTATGTATTTAACATTAAGTTTAAACAAAATTTCGTAGACATAAATTTGTATCGTGTTTAATTTACAGTTATATTTTAACTGTTGTTTCATAAGCATTCACTGATACGAATATTACCTGTATGTATTTACGTTTTTAATTATTACGATTCAAATTAACGAAGATAATAATCATAATTTATAATCGGATTAATTTGTACATATTTTACCATTTGTATGTATGTATGTAATAGAATATTACATGTTTAACGTAATACGATACTCGTTATTATAACAAAATATAAAGCAATTTTAAATTTCATTTCAATTAAACTCTCTTGCAAAAACTAACTTCCATTTACTCGATTTTTTTAATAATAAAATTTAATAATAAAACTCTTTTATTTTCGCATCGAAAAAATTTTCAATAGGCTATCATTTCCCTCTCTCAAGCTTCCATTGAAAAAATATTTTCGAACCATCGAGTTTTCACCCTTTGTTCACTCTCGAAAAATTCTCCATGATTCATCTCCCATCTATCCAAATTTGACAAAACAATCCTAAAGGAACAAAACCATGCTCGTTTTCTCATATTTCAACGTCTCTCCTATTTATCAAACTTTCGTTTCTTCTCTCTTTTTTTTTTCTTTTCTTTCCATCTTATTTATTCACCCCCTTCGCGGCGGAATTTCCTCTCGGAACAACGTATCCAGGAAGTAGCCCGTTTTCTTTTTCCCCTCCCTCGTTTCTTCCCTCCCCGAATCGTCCATGCAGCAGCTCTCCAACGACGCAATTTTTCATCGCTGTGAAAATAAAGCGGCGCTCCACACGGAACGACGAATTTGCTCGTCTTAATAAATCTCTCGGCCGTTCTACCCAGCCTTTTGTTTTCTTAACTTTAATTCCAAGCCGCGTGTCCCCCGTTTCGGGATTCCTTTCTAAAATCGTGAGTATCCATACGGTGCAAGTGAACGATTTAATGCGATTCCAAACACCTTTCCTCCTCGATGGAGCCAAAGGCTCGATACGTGGCTCGTCTCGAGCTTAAGATAGTTCTCGTGTTGCCATCACTTGGCCCTTGTGTTGCGTGAAAGAGACACGTTTCTTCTCTAAACCAAATGTAATTGCATTCTCTTGTATGTAGTTGCCGATATATTATTCATTTACCGCTGGTGTCATGCGATTCGAGTCGATACACAAAATGGTAAGTGAAATGGGACGAGAGTGATGAAAGATGGATTGATGTTCGATGCTTTTCTTTCGTTGGAAAATTTATAAAATTTGTTTATTTTTAGATGATATAGAAATGAATTGGTGAGAATTCTTGATGAATGTAGAATATAGATATTTCATATATTTTTATTCTTTTATATATATTGATCATACTACGATAAAATGTAAATGCAAAATTGTATAATGAAAAATTCTTTCTTAACTTTTTCTTTTATCTAAAAATATAATAAAGTTTATCCTCAAAATATCTGAAAAAGAAAATTGTGAAAAGTATCTTTTGCTGGATAAATTTTGAAAACAAAATAAAATAAATTGATTTACAAAAAACTGTCATAGTATAAGATAAGCAAATTAAACTATGTTTACAAGAATTTTTCCTTGTTACCTTAGATGCTCCTGTAAACGAAGCATACTTCTTAAAACCAAAAGTATCATGTAAACTTTTGTATAGACTCCTATAGCTATGTAGTAGACTCCACTTGGCTTATTGGAGATTAAATTTTAAGAAGATACTCTTTGTCCTGGAATTTATTATGCATTATCTAAAAAACAATATTTAATAACGATTTAAAATATTTCCATAAAAAGGGAAAATACAAAATTATGTAAATGATATAAAGTGTATTTTATTATAAGTACTATCAACATATTTTGAAAATGACAAAAACTTAAATCACATCTCTAAAACTATTATGCTCTAAAATTCTAAAATTATTACATAAAAGAAAAAAAAAAGAATCAAAAGTAAATAAAATCTCGAAACAAACCCAAATCACATTCCATCATTTCCTCGATCGTTTATATTATCAAAAATTTTTTTCGAGAGGAAAGAAACGAACCGAAGAATTCGAAGAAAAAGGGATTCGTTCGCATATTCAGTGCCAAAGTTTGCTAATATTATTCATCCACGTGTTCCCCTTGTCTATAATGCCTTGGAAAAGGGTTGAGATTATCCGATTAGAGCCACGACTAATCTCGTGAGCGCGATACCGCGAGAAGGAATATAGGGGTTGGTTGAGGGTGAGTGAACCAACGCATATCCCTGTTCCAAACGTCTCGAAACGCAAACTTTCGTATTTCGTATCTGTGTGACGACGTACACGCTCGCCCATATTCCATCAAAGGTGGATTGCGAGCTGGTACAGCGCAATTATGCGGGGGCGTTTAAAGGCGAGTGCATGTTTCGTCGAGAGACACGATGTTTATTAACGAATGGGTGTAATGACCGATGAAGTTCGTGGATATCATCCCCAACTTTCGTTATTTGCTATCTTGATTGAGGATAATTGCGGGTCTTCAGAAACTGTGGTTTTGGCAATGAGGGATTCGAATTGCCATGTGGGTGGTAATGATGGCTTCGTGATAACCTTCGTTTTGCGTTTGTCTTCTTTGTGGAGAAACTTGAGAGGATGCGTGTAAATAATTAAACAAGTAGATAATAATATGCTTTGAATTTATTTATTTTTTTTTTTGAGATTTTTAATCATATTATTTATTTTGTATACAAGGAATTTTTATTAATAATGGAGAAATTAATGCAAGAATGAATGTTTATGAATGTTTATGAAAATAAAATGAA
>NW_006264377.1:201861-233432 GCF_000469605.1 Apis dorsata | reverse complement strand
AAAAAAAAAAAAAAAATTAATTGAATAAATTGGAATTTTAAATTTAAGTTTCTCACACATTGGGATATCGTTGTATGAATTAAATTACGTAACTGTTATTATATAAATTGTTGGTTAAAGTTGGTTAAAATTTAAATTGAGATACAGGAAAATATATATCTACTTCGAAAGAAAAAGAGATAAAATGTTGGATCGGAGTTTAAATCCGAGTTTTTCGCGTGTTAGGAAATTGCTGCGCCAATTAAGCTATGTAGGTTGCAATAACTTTTTTCTTAAAAAATAGATATACATTCACGCTGAATTTCCACTGGATTATCGAATCGTTGAACTAAATTTTAAATTCAAGCTTTTTATACCGTACAAATTTTATTGCGTTAGTTAATCTGTGCAATGGATTCATAAATTTCACTCTTGCATTTGATGTTTTAAAAAGTGGAAAAAGAAACATTATTGTTCGCTTTCTCGTTTTGCTTAAAATTCACAGATAATATAAAATTCAAAGTTTCATTTTTATTAAAAATATTTTAATACAAACATTCTCCATTCATTCCAATAACAAACATGTACGCAAACTTTTTATATTATTCCACAAAATTCGCACATTCTAATTATATTCTAATATATTCTAATTATACGTACCTTCTCCTTACCTGTAATTTTTATTTTCTCACCAGTACCAGAACCAGTTCTCTCGATATCAATTTTCATCAACATCTCAATAATACAAAGAATATACTCGCAAAACATTCTCGCTGATTACCGATCTGTGCCGCAACAAGACTCCCTCGACTCGAGGATCCATTAATTAGCGTTAATATTCACGGGGTTGCCTTACCCCCGAACGATCTGCTTTGAAAACAATTTAATTAATCCCAGTCGAGACGAGGGCTTCTTTCATTTCGTATCGTGCTTCACCTCTGTCTTTTTTTCCAACCTCCCCTCTTCCTCACCACCCCCTCCACTCCCCTTCCATTCCGCGTGGCATTTTCCAAACGACACGGGCCACTGGTACAAATATAATTCAACTTAATTCCCTGGACAGAGCTCACCGTTCACGACAGAGGACAAAATCTGTTTAATCAGTCCCACTTACTGCTTGATAAGGAATTAAGGGCAACGAGCGTTTCTCGAGGAAACAGAGGACAAAGCTTAACGTGATACCAGCTCGCTTATTTCAGATCTACACTTTGGGATCTTTTTCACGAATATATACATTGTTCCCTTTGTTTTAACACGGGATTAATGTTACAATCGTTTTACCGTGTTAAGACCACAGAGATCAACGTTTGGAAAAGTAAATGTCGCGTAATACGGTGTGTAAAATTGTTCCAATGAAGTTTGAAAGAACTAGTTTTCTAGTTCTATATGTCGAAAATGCATATGGATGATACGTATGATATTATTACTCTTATTTCACAATCTCGAAATTAATTGGGCAAATATCTCTACGAGATCTTTGTCACGTACACCAGAAATCGAGAATATACTTCTCTTTTATATGCTAATCTTAAGCATTCAATTTCTCGCATTTCCAACTTGCTGCTATAAGAATTCATATCAATCTTTCATTTCTATGGATGATAAAGGAGATAATCCAATCAAGTATAGAAATTTATATCAAACAAAACGCGATATAGAGAGCATAATGCAATGAAGATTGAGCACAGAGCATGCTCTAGTACGTTCATAACTTCTAGCCTTATATGCATATATCAGCCTTTCAATTTGTCAGAAAAATTTTCCATCGAATTCCATCCGAATAAATATCTGAACATTTATATAATAGTTTATTCAAAATTAATATCTTTGTTATAAATCTGTTATTATTACAGACTCGAATCATTCGAGGGATAAAGTTTTCAAGAGGTTGAAAATTCATTTTTCTTCGTCTTCAGAAAAATTAATTACCCCCTGACAGACAGACAAACTTCTCCCTGAACGGATTCTGAATTTCATCGCGAAATCTAAAAGCCGGAAGTCGAGAGGCGGCGGGAGGTTTTGAATATCGCTCCAATATAATTCTTTTAATACAAATGAAATCGAGTTCCCAGAAACTTTTCGGTTCCTCCTCGCGTCACCAGATACAAATACCCGAAACTGCCTTTGGAAATTAATAACAATCGAAGCTTTGTCGGGTCACGTTTAATGCGGGCCTCAATTAAAATTCACGCTCGAGGCGATGAAATCGCCAGAGTGGAGGGCACGTGTGGACTAACAGGAATGATCAACAGCCGAGGTTATGCCCCTAGAACTTCGATTCCTATCCCTTATGGTGGAATGAATGCGAAATCGATATCGACTATTACTCTTGGTGAATCGAATTTCATCAATCTGAAACAATGTAGATTTAATTCTCTATGGATGGAGCTTCCTCGAGATAAGAAAAATTTTGTAATTGACGACGAATTTTCTTATTTTTTGATGGATGATTTATTACGAGAAAAAAAAACGAAGATTCTTACGAGGATAATCGAATAGATAGAGTGTAATAACTTTTATTGATCTAAGTAATTATAATTATGGAAGTTTCGTGCTACGTGAATCCACTGAAGATTTTCATCCTTCACTTTTACGTAATCAAGATGTAAAAATTATAAAGTCTCATAATATTATAGGTTGTAATCAGAAAAATTATCAAAGGAGAAATAAATATTTTGATATAGATTTTCATTAAACTTTTAATTCCATCTTTGCATATATATACACAGATCTGTAAATTAGATGTATTCATACAATTTCTAAATGAAATCAAAAAAATAAAAGGATCAAATTTCTATTCAATTACATATTTATATTCGAGCAAAAAACGAATCAAGTTTTCTCGAATCTAAGTTACTACATTAATCAACTAACCCTCCACCATGTATTTTTTCCATACGAACAAATCCCAACAATGACGCATAATATTTCATTTCACCTTCATAAACAAGGTTTATAGCGTCATATAAAACTTGTATCATCGTTGTCTACTTATTTTATTGTCTATGGAAGAAGAAAACGATGAATTTTTATGCGATCCGTTTGTATTTCCGTGACGAAACATTTCCGAGAAAATATTACAAGAATATCCTGTTCAATCTTGAATTCTTTATGAGTATTACATGGAAGAATCTAATGGGGATTAGATACGTGTATGATAAATTTTACCACGACTTCTATCTTCTTAATTCGAGATGACTTCTATGCCAATGAAATTTTGTGAAATATTCTTAAGTTCAAACTATTTCAAATACAATCTTTGTGAAAATTACGACCAAAAGATTAGCATTCAATCTTTAATATTTTTCGTGTTCTTAGTAAAATTTAATTATAAATTTTATTATAATTATTAATATACACGTATTAATACCATATTATTTTTTACCATGTCCTGTTGTTAAACAATTCTCCAATATGAATCCAATTAAGAATATCTGAAATTTATTTAAAATATATATATAAATATAATAATAAAAACATTAAAAATAAATAGAGGAAACTAATGAAAATAATAATTAAATTCAGATCATTAAAAGCATAAAAAAATATTGAAAATCGTGTCACGAATCTTAATTTTTTAACCAGAGGTTACTTACTGTGAAATGAAAAAAGATTCAAAATAAATATTTCATATTCCTTGAACATTGAATATACTGCATACTCATTAAAAACTTTACATTGTTTCTCATTATTTGTTTGCATCATCGTGTCTTGTTTCACTGCATCTTGCTAACAATGATTTTCGTCTGAGTTGTTAACAATAACGAAGTAACGACCATCTCCCATAGAAGTGGGCAAACTCGAACAACTTCTTCGAAATTTTCTCAGTTCATGAATAAGATAATAAAAAGTAATACGGATGACAGTTTTCAGATTACGTTTCGAACTGAAATAATTAAACGATGATAAGAGATGTTGAAGAACAAGTATAGATATGTATATATTTCGAGAATTTTATGATGAAAGTGCCATCCAATCCGGATAACAATATCTTTGTTTTGAGATAATAGGCCACGTGAAATTCTGTGGAGCGTAAACGATCGTTCGAGCAATTTCTATTTCTCTGCTCGATTTCACGAAAGAGGAATCGTAAATTGTTTCTAACTGAGGAAATCGGTTTTCCACACGATCGCTCTGAATCCAGGATATCATATAAGACTTCGATACGATCTAAGATTTCGATAATTCTATCTTGTTTATACATTTTATTTCCTTCTTGTTAAAATAGATTCCATTATTTTCTTGATTACTTCTGTCAATATAAATATCATAATTGGAAACTTATTTTTATTATTTATAATCCTTTGGAATGGAATAAATCTTTTCAAAATTGGACCAAACTTGAATAAACTTTTTTAAAAGTAAGATGGATTAATTTGCTAGATGATGTGTGAAAGAAAAATTTAAAAAAACTGAAGAGTTTTTATCTTTCTTTTATCTTTAGATTATCTGTGTATTTATATCACTTATGTTACATGTTGAAAATTTCATCGAAATCGATTGATTCAGACATAAAGTATTGAAAGATGTAGTACAAATTTAAATAGATTTTAAAAAGTGAATTCCATTTCTATCAAGGATTGCATAAATACGTCGATAAATTTTTTATATTAATCTTCAATTGAAATTACAGTCGTTTAATTATAGTCGTTACACTTCCATGAACAAATGAAATTTTCCATTGGATAATCGTACGTCAAGAAAGAATCCTCGTATCGTTTCGAGAGAAAAGCGTGCTGGAAACAGACGAAAGCGTGAAATGAATCGACTTGAGGTGGGTAAAATCGCGAAAACTGTCGTCTATTGGCAGCCTATCCGGATATTCACGCTCCATTACAGGAATAGACGTCTCTGTGGGTTATTACCGGTAAGTCGGTTACCTTGCGTCCTCGATGAATTTCCCGGAAAAGCTTCACGAAGCATTCTGTCGTGGGAATGCGTCCAACGTACTCCACGAGGAATGCAACAAATCGAAGGAAGTTCTGTTTTAACGAAGGGGGCATAGCTTGCATTCGTTCGAACAAGAGAGATGAAATCGTTTTGTAAAGTAATTATCGTGACATCATTTAATTAAATTAATTTGCATTGATATTGAAGTTGTTATACGTCTGTGAAAAATGACAAATTATTCTTCAAGGATATTATATATATCAAATGAATCGCGTTGACATAAATCAATAAAAAATGATTAGAAAAATTTTAATTAGAAAATAAGGAAACAATCTTTGCTGCATACTTTACCAAGCGTCTATCAGAAAAACAATATCCACGAAGAAATCATTAAAATCGAAATTATGAAAGAGCTGAAATACATAAGAAGAATAATCAAGAATAAATAATCAGAAATAATGCAGAACAGAAATTCTACTCACTTCTCTTCAATTATTATTTCACGATGCACTTTAAATCCAACTCCATTAAATTCCCTTGATAAAACCTACTCCTCCTCCCTATCCAAGAACACACACAATTCAGGACATTTTATTTTACCACTATAAATTTCTAAAACGTTTCAACACTTCTCAGACATACACACATATACGTACACTCTCTCACGTTCGATATCTGCACGATGGAATCGATAGTTCATGGACGAGACACAATTCCACCGAGTTACGATCCACGATATTTTTCGAGCAAGAAAGAAAGAAAAAGAAGGAGAGGAAAGAGGAGGAGGGAGAATCGATCGCCGGATGGCTCGACGTTGAAGAGGCCACTTCCGGCCTCTTCTCGCGGGAAGAAACGCGTCGCGGACTGAGAGTTCCTGCCTCTGTGCAAAATGTCTCTGCGTAAAATGTTTTCGCTTCGTGTGCCTCGCTCTCGACTCGCATACGCCGTTTTTCACTCGCTTCGTTCCTTATATTCGCCATTTTCTGTCGCGCCAAGAACCGCTCGAAATCTCCATGAGATCAGCAATTAAAAAATGTTAGAGATGATGAGAAGGGCCGGGGATCTCGACGAGAAAAACGATCACTGAAAATAAAATATTTTTGATTAGTTAATTTTGGTAATTTTTGCTGTTTGGCAGAGAGATTTATATCGTTTAAATTAATATCTGTTACCATAATATATTCAGTGATTGTTAATTGAAGTTTAAAATTTAAAAATTTTATTATAATATTGGTTTAATTAATATCGATATTTATAATGAAAATATTCATAAATTGTTCTTTTTTAAAAATTTAGAACACAAATTTCTACTTCGATTTTATTCGATTTATCCCTGTATTTTTTATTCTCTTTATAATAAAAATTAAATAATAAAAGCATATCTAGCTTTTTATATGTCTTAAAATCATATTTTCATTAATTGATCTTGCAGTTTATGTATGATTTTTATGTTATTTATATCGAAAAATATAAAGAAAATATGAAAATAACAGAAACTTACTACAAAAATCACAATAAAATCATAATATTAAGTACAATGGATTTCAATTTTTTCCCTCCATTTCATATCGAATAAATTGTACATTCATAAATTATACACATCGAATCATCATTAAGCAAATCCATCATTCAAATCGATTATCAACCATCTCTATAATCTTCATCAATATGAAGAACCAATTAATTAATCAATTAATCATCTCTTCGCTTCTTTTGCATACTAATTATTCTGTTACAATATTTCATCCTACAATTATACGATACTTTTTCCAAGCATCCAACCGATATCGATTTATAGTATCAAGAACAGCAATTCACGCGATCGTTATAAAGCAGAATCCACTTGTATCTGTGCTCTTATATTCCTTTTTCCAACCTCTCGTCTCCTCTAAACCGAACGATGCGCTTTATACGCGAGCTATTCCACTCGAACCGCAGAGGAAACTCGTCACAGAAGTTTCCTTGGCACGATCAAGAATTTTGCACCCTTTGACACGCGGTGGAAGTAAGACACCCGTGGTGTCAGCGACATTCATCGTTTCAGACGACACGTTTTCCACGAATCAAGGCAATTTTCGGGAAAAAGACAAGTTTCCAGGTTACTCTGTCATCCGTGCGATATTTCCACCTGAAGAATAAATGTATTGGATAAATGGATTAAATATAATTGGCTAGATGTGAAAATTTATATCACTCGAAATATATATTTTTTTTTAATTTTTTTAAAATTTGAAGAACATGAAGTAAGAACATAACGTTAAAATTATATAATATCGTTAAGAAATATATGAAAATATATTTTTTATTAATTTTATTATTTTTTGTATGTTATTTGGAGATCAAAAAAAAGATTAATTATGAATTATGAAGATAAGGAAATAAAAATTAATTTTCTTGATTTCTAAAGTATACGGTATAAGTGAAAATGAGCGATTTATAGTCAGACAATTATATTGTTGTCTCTTTTTCTTAAATTATATATATAATGATAATTTATATTTTAAAAAATAACATTAAAAAAATGATTAACTTATATATATACTGATATTAGTATATTATACTTATATATAATTATATATAATTATATTATACTTATATATAATTTTTTTTAAAATATCTTTTATATTATTTAAAAAAATTATTTCATTTGGAAGAAATTTGGATCGATACAATCTCTCTGTAAAAATTTTATCAAGGAATTAAAAGTATTTCTGTAATCAATCTTCTAACGAGGGAAAATTGTAATATTTTTTTCTTTTTTTTGATCATGAGAAACTCGTGCATCAAAACGAAAATCTGTCGACAAAAATGAATTTTTCATTCAACAAATATCAAGGCCAATTGTTGAAGTGTCCAAGTGTTATTTCATCATTTTAGAATTGGTTTTGCAATACTCGTATCTCATTCGTTCACGCGGAGAGGCGAATTCTACTTATCCGGATCTATACCTCATCGGCTTTCCGATTATAATAAAACCTATAAATGTCACACTTTTTGATAAACGGAATATTCCTGTGAAATTTTCGAAATGATCGAGAATTCAGTTATCATTGGACCAATCGAGCGACGTCAACGAGAATGAAAAAGACTTGATTGATTTATCGATTCTGAATTCGAGAGATATATATCTTTTGAATTATTATACATTTCGACGTTGAAATCTTTTTCATAATATTTTTTTAAATATGCAAATTTGAAATTTAAAAAAAAAATATCTTTACACTTTAAAATTTAGAAATTTTGTATTAAAAAAAAAAGAAATTTAAATTCTTCTTTCATTTCATCATATGCATAATCGATTTTTTCTCATTTTTCATTTTTCACGAGAGAATACAATTTTAAAATATTTCAATATCTCACGAAACAATCCCATATTTTTATTAAAAAGCTACATAGGATTTCATTATACGATAAAAAAAAATACTATTTTCTGGAAACAATATTGAATTATTAACATATACAACTCAAAATTCTAAAGGAATGAAAAACTTTATAAACAATATACAAAATATTACTAGGAAAGAAACAATATAAAATTCTAAAATATTATTAACAATTAGAATTCATTAAAGAGTATAAAATACAACGATATATCAACAAAAATAATATAAACACAATATTTTATTTCAAACATCAATACAACAAAGGCAAACTCACAGAAAGCAACATTTCAACAATTTAAACCTCCAATTCAATGAAAAAGCGGAGAATTCTGTATTCGATCGAAAAAGAACAATGTCCAAAACCGTAAATTGCCATGGCAATTCCAGTAGACCGCCAATTTTATTCTCTCCATAGAAAATAAAGGACGATATTGCCAAAAGAGTACGACAAGATACCTCTTGTCTCGAAGAAAGAATTTGGTCGAGCGAATATTTAAAAGTTCCTGGACGTCGTCATCGTCTCGTCTCGTCTCGAGTCTCAGTTTCGAGACGAATTTTGTCGGGACAATTGTTGAAACGAGCCGTGTTGATTCGAATTAAGCACGGTTTGGAGAAAGGGGTGTGAGTGAAAAGAATGGTGAAAAGTGGCACGAAACAGGTGGAGAGGAAGGGGTAGTTGTATTGTGGCGAAGGGGTGAAGTTGATTGATTCACCGCTTCCGTTTCAGATGTCGAAAGGGACGTTGTTGCCTTTGCTTTGAGAAAATGCATTAATCTGAATTATCAAGCGGAAACACAGGGATAAGTTAGTAACACGCGGCAAATCCGTTTATTCTGAGGCTTGGGGTAATTTAAAATGAAAGAAGGAAATTAGCCTGGTTCCTCGCTGCTTTTATTCTTTACTTTTTCTTGATGGAAGCGTTGAAAAGATAGATAATTATGGGAGGAAAGGCATGAATAAGGTTAGACATTGATGTATTATTGATATCGTTAAGTTTTTGATTAATTATAATTCATTGATAATTCTATATAAACTTCCTACAAGGGAGATTAAGTTGGGTAGATAGATTAGATAGCTTCTATTTCTTTTTATTTTCTGAAATATAAATGAGATTATACATTAATCTATCATTATTGTTAAATTTATGATTAATCATAATTCGTGGATAATTCTATATTTAATCATTTGAATCATTTTTCTGAGACTAAATAAAGAATAACTGCATTTATCATAAGAAGATACACGAGGTTTTAACAAAATTAATAATAGTTTCCATTAAGATAGAAATCTATTATATTTTCATATAACTTCAGTGTATCTTAGTATAATAATTTATATACAATAGATACACTGATACACGATAAAATCAATAATTCTGCTAATACATCTATAGATAGACTTACAATTACAAATTCCAAAATAAGTCTAATATAAATGAAATCCTATACTAATATTCAATCAACTGATTAAACAGCAAAAGAATACCATTCGATAATTATGAACGAAAATATTAAAGCGAATTCTCAAAACTGTCAATTGCCTAGATTAATTCGATACACAGCCAAAAATCGTAAACAATCGGTTCTAAAGAAGCATTGATACACGATGGAATTCATTTTTGGCATTGGTCACGCGATCCAATGTCTCTTTGCTCGGATTTTCCGAACAAATGGGGACCGAGTTTCTCAGTCGCGCACCTGGAGCTCGGCTGAAAGTGCATCGACTCGGATTTAATCGATATCGGTGAACTGCATTTCTTTCCCCTTCGTGAGCAATACAAACGGCTCTGCAGGAAAATTGATGACGCGAATATTCAGTGGAATACCTTTTCCATCGGTCGTTTGCGAAACAGGAGGGGAAATAGGGTAATGAGAATGTTTGTTAGCTCGAAAAATAAAAAATACTAGTTGAGAATTGGGAAAGAAAAAAAAAAAAAAAGAAACGAAGTTTCTGAGTATTAAATAATTAAATAATTTTTGATACGATTCATAATAAAATTTAATTATATTTGTTAATCATGATTCGTTAATGGAAGATTTTGTTTAGAAACTCTAAATGAATTTCGAATATTTGTCGATTCTATAACTTATTCGATAAATATTAATTAATGGATTTGATATAATTTGTATTCCATTGCTTTGATTAGTTGTAGCATTAATAGTTATTGTGATTAGAATAATTATCGAAATTATTATAGATTGAAAGAATTTCCAATTTAATTATTTCAATTGAAAAAATTGCTTTTATAGCTGGGATCAATTTGAACAGCAGTTTATAATTGGAAAATATTCGCTTCAATGATGAAAAAATTTTCAATTTTTCAGAGATTAATTTATCGAGGAGATACACGAGTTCCTGTGGAATGTAAAAATAGTGATGGTAAAATTTTAATCGTGAATATTTATCGTTGTTGTTATAATTTACAAACGAGACGCATTGATGAATAATATTTAAATTAAATAGATTCATTTATTGCTAAAAACAATTCGTCAATGTGTCTTTTAAATATTTTATTTATATTTTTACTATATTGCGTGATAAAACAGTGATAAAAGTTACGTAAATTTGAAATTTCTAATTTCTTAAAAAAATATTCTCTATCTATCATTCTTTTATTATTCTTTTTATTATTCTTTTATTTTTTACGACATTATTTTTCTTCAATTTTTGAATTATCGAGATATATAAATTTTATGTAATTATACGTATATTTCAATTATTGTTAAACAATCCGATTATTTGCAATTTCATTTAATTTAATCGTGAAATTATGAAAGGAGAAAGAAGAACAATCCAATACCATGAGAATTATTTTACAGAAAATTTTTATATCTCTCGTTGCACTGTTTGATTACGTTCACCAGAGAAGTGTTTATGAAAACCTGTTGTTTGTAATCGAGTTATACAACATTGTGTTTTTTCAGTTGCTGGTCTGATGAATATTCTATAAAAGAATAAACAGATATCCATTTACGTATTCCCACATCTGGTGTATATATTTACTCTCTTTTCAAACGGATATCTTGCAATCAATATTTTATCAATATTTATATATTCTGGAAAGAAAATAATATTTTTTATCGAAATGAAAAAAAAAATCCAAAATGATAAATTAATAATCATTGTACATATTCACATATTGTAATAAATGTAATTTAATATTCTACTATTTATAATTAATTAACATTTTAATATCTAAAAATTAATTTTCTTATTAAATTAATAATCAATTGATCATGAATTGATCTCAATGAAATGTTGAATTAATAATATTCTCAAGTGAATTTTATTATTATTTTTGGTGAAAATTTTTGAGATTCGATTTTACTAAAAACTACTCTTACATTTTTACATAATATATTACAATAATATATAACAATATATACAATATATACAATATAATTACAATATATACAATAAATTATTGCTAAATATACATACATCATATAATTCTATTAAGTAGATTATCTGAATTGTTCATAGAAATAGAAAGATTAAGTTTCATTCACCAAATTTACCAAAATTACCAAAAAAATGTTCCATATAAAAGTATCTTCTTGGTATCTTCTTCACTATCACTGTTTAAAAATAAATATTTCGATTATATTAATTTTAACTAATATAATAAAAATATAAAAAAAATTTAGATTTGTAAATCTAATCATTTTGTTGATGCATAATCATTTTTGAGGAATATAAAAAAATTCCAATTAAAAATTAATAAACAATTATAAAAAAACTAGAATATTACACATATGTAAATATGAAATATTTTAGATTTTTATTAAACCTAAAATATAAATCTAATAGATAAAATTAAATTTCGAAGAAGATTGTTTTATTATTAAAATTATTTCTTTCTCCAAGCATTGTAATTACAAATAAAATTTCTTTATAGAAAAATAACTTGATCTCTTCAAAATCTATCTTATCCTTTATTTCACAGAAATTCAAACAGGATTTTCAAATGTAGAAAATAAAACTAACCCTTCAATCGTAGAAAGAGGGTGGATGAGGTAGCTACAACGGATCATCGAGTTCTGAAAACTTGGCATCGTTTTCAGTTGTTCTAACAAAAGATGGTTATATCTCGTAAGGAGTTTGAAATATATGTTTTCCAATTTCTTCTTTACAACGAAGTGTGATCGAATTTCGTTGCGAAATAGAAACAACAAATAATATTTTCTTGATTCGATTATGTATGATTCAATTATGATCAGCTGCAACTGCATACATCTGCATACATCTATTGGATATAAAAAAGATAAATAAAACTGAAAAATTATTTTGAATTAAAAATTGAAAATCTTGAATACGTAATGAAAGGCATAATGTATCTATTGTTCAATGAAAAATTGTCAATAATAAAAAATTTTTAAACTTTTGAAAAATTTATCGATATCTTTAGAATTGATTGAATTTTTCAAATTTTTTAAAAAGTATCTTTATGAACGTAAATATGTTTGAATTTTAAATTTGGCTTACATAATTTTATGTATATTTTTAATATGAATTGTAGTATATAAATTCAACTTGTCGAAATTTGTTGCAAATTGTTGTAAATGAAAATGTTTTCTCTTTATTTCAAAATCAAATAATAAACAAATGGAAATGATTGAAATTAATTCAACGATTATTCGCTAACATTACGTACTATCCGTTCATTATAAGTTTACATTAAAATTCAACAATTATACACGCTTCGATACAGGAGTAAAATTCAAAATTTAAAATCGACATGTTTTGCGAGAAAAGTCGATTATTAATTAACATTATCGTTAAAAATCCAATGATGAAGGAGTTATTTAGGATTATCGTTTACAATTCATCCTGAAATTAAATTAATTTTTCATTTTAATACAAGTACAATTTCTCATAATTTTCTACAGAATAATAACCAGTATTATTCTCACATGTTTAAAATAAATTTTTATCACTGTATTAAATTGAATAAATAATGTTTTTTCTTTTGGAACAGAATTTAAATATCTCTCTCTTTTTCTTTCTCTCTCTAATCTGTACTTTACTTGATTTGATAGTTTTAAGATCTGCAATTCAATTGTTTAAAATTAGCAAAAACGATTCTTTCAAGGTTTATGCCAATTACTACGGCATTTCCTCGCATCTTTTACGAGAAGAAACTACTCGATCCCATACGTATACGATTAAACAACACCGCGGCGTTTGTAGACATTTACACCGCGGCGTTCAGTATCCCCTCCGATCGAAGGGATGCTTTGCTAATCCGGTGGTAAGCTTTCGTTTCGAGTACCCTTTAAAGCTCGGATTAACCAGTGAGCAAATTAACTCGGGGTTAACTTTAGCGTCGTTTGATTGATGGCACGCAAATCGCCAAGGAAACTTCGTTGTATCGCGAATCTAAAATCGTTGAAATTGAGATGAAATCTCGTTTTTTAATTCGTTGAAAAATCAAAAAGTAAAATAACACACAGAGTATATATGAAAAAATGTAAATATTTTCAAAGAAAATTATTAAATTAATAATTTTTTAATAATATTTTCAAATTATTAATATGTATAGATAATTTTTCTGTCGTTTAAATTGCTTTTTATTCTTTTTATCCACCATGTTGGACAAGCTGTCATTCTGTTAATTAACGTCAAGTATTTTTCATAGAGAAGTGACGTTAAAATTCAGTGAAGAACGAAGAATATTTTGACGCGACATTTTAATTAAATTCGTATAATTATGTTGATAAGGTGATTGATAATAGCGCTATTGTTTCCTGTAATAAAGTAATAGATTTTATTTGTTGTTATTTCGTTCGTGTGATGATGGTATATTAAATTGCTATAATAAATGATCGACTTCGCAAATGAATAAGAGCATTTAAAAATTTAGCAATTAAATATAATGTTAAATAATTTTTCCATTATTAGATAAGTTCACGATTAAATAAGATATATATATATAAATTATTGATAAAATTAGTAGAATTTCGAAAAGTTTAAATTAAACAAAATCTGCCATTAATATTTAAAAATTTGACCAAGAGTTTCCTAATAAAAATCAATTAAATTTTTTTTTTGTGTTACACAATAAATGTTCGATGATGATTAACTATAATTCACTTAACAACGAAAAGATTAAATTCCATTCATCAAAATATTCCATCATTCAAAATATATTTATTCATTTGATAACAAAACTATCCATACTCACTCATGAAAATGCTTAATTTTCAAATCGATACATAAATATCCAGAAACCAAATCATTAAAATTTTAATTTCAATTCAATTTATCCTCGATCGTCGCGACGATGCAATAGATGGACGGCCATCTTAGAAGATGCAGAACAAAATGGCCGCGATTCGTTGGTTCCAAGAAGATCCAAACTCTCGACTGAATAAACAACATTGAAATTCAATGTCTCTTTCTTTCTCCTTCTCCTATTTCCTACGCTTTCGCGCTTCTGCATCTCTTTTCTTCGAAGCTCTGGAATAGAAATTCGGTGCTGTCTCACAGCTTGACCCGCGAAAACGGCAGGATGCACTTGAAATAAGAGGTTAGAGGGAGGATGAAATCGTGGCGCAGCCGGAAAATACGCTCGCGATAAATGTGCCGCCCTATGTATTTACATCTTGCCTGGCAGGTTTATGGTTGAACGGAAACAGAAATATACACGGCACACCCTGGCAGGGATGGTTGAACATTCTGCTCGCCTCGTTCACCTAGTTCTCTGCGGATGCATTTTTAGTTTAGGTTTTTTTATTATACCGTGATTGATGGTTTGATTTTCCGAATTTCCAGATTTTTCTCTCTCGTCAAACGAGAAATTGTGGCGAGAATGATATAGGAGAAAAAGATTTAGAAAGAATCGTTGATGCTAAGTTTGTTACAAGTTGTTTATTATACGATCCCAATTTCTTGAAATAATTGATTTCGTGTCTCAAATAACGATTATTATTTTAAAGCTTTAGAATTCTAAATGGATTAATTTGGATCCTTCGCGAATAGAATATTTTATAACGATTTATAAAAAGAAAATCGTTTTCTGAATGTATTCTGAATACATCTTGAACACCGGATTTCAGAAAAATATGTAGAAGGTTCAAACGATTCTACTTTAATCTTCACATAAATTTTTAGATCTTTCGTGAAACTCTTTCTTTTTAATAACATATTTGAATTCATTTCATCTACTTAAAAATTTTCTATTCTTTTTTTACACATGAAAGCACAATTTCGTAGAAATTCTTCAAACAATACAAATAACTCACAAATGTCACAGATTCCATTGGATATTACGTTAATTTTCACGAAAGCTGGAAGACCATGAATCTGCCTCGAAAAGTCAAACTATACCGTGGACACGTGGAACCTTTTCGGTTGTCGTCTTAACGTCGAATACGTGATTCGAATAGCGAATACCATTCAACATCGACGAACTCAAATACGTGACGTAGGTTGCGTTGCATCGGATGCATTTCGAGGATGCAGAGGAGGCACTACAATGGCCACACTATGTAAAATATTTTTGCCCACTATCGTTGATCCAAGTATATTCCAAAATTCAAAATCACAGAAGGAATCAAAGTGCGATCGATATGTGTAATCTGATGCGCATTTTATCGCGGACTAGAGAATAGAAATATAAATTCGATATTTAGAAATGGTTAGATGTTTATAAATAGAGATTATAACATGAACGAGATTATATGTTTTGATATACAGAATTTAATTCTAAGAAGTTGGGAATTTCGAGAAACGATAGTAAATAGAATGTTTATTTTATTTATTATGATAGCTGTATGAAACATTGTATTCATTGTGTATTTCATTTATGAAATAAAGATAGAAGATAATAATTTGAAATATATCGAAATATTCCAATTATTTTGTTATTTTTATTCTGAAAATAAAATATAAAGTTTTATGTTCGGATAAAATATATTATTTTCAGATTATTTTTTATTGAAGTTAATACTTTCAAATAACAATGAGACAATTCATATTTCTGACGAATTATAATATATCTAATATAAATTATTTCAAAAAGGATCATCTCAATTTTCTATAAAAAATTATTTTGATTTAATCTCTCTTTAATACAAAATTAAAATTTGCGATTAAACATGCTTGCAAACAGAGAGATAGGATTGTTCGTTATTAAAAGTTTTCCATTTGAATATCTTCGATTTTATTCCTCTTTGAGTATTTCACCGCAATTTTATAGATTTTTTTTTTTTTTATCGAGAAATCGAAAAAAGAAATTGAACGCTAAGAGAAGAGAAACGTAGTGGACAGTTTTCACATCGAGATCAAGTGGAATCATTAATTTCCAAGTATCGAGCGAAATAAAAGTCTGGAGTTAAAAGCATTACGAGATGCTTTGGGGAAAAATTTACAAAGGCACATTTTGTACTGTAGAAATTTATTTTAGGAATGGCTACATGCTATCGACAGTATAAAGTAATGATCACTTCAAAGAGAGCTTAATCCTCTTGATTCTTTTTCGCTAGTCTATTCGACTGTTCATCGATTTTCTTTCTATTTTTCCACTGATTTTAATATATCTAATATCTGTATCTCTGTTATTTATTTTCTATTTGTAATTTCTTTTTCAATATATAATAATTCAATTTTTAAATATCTTTGAATGATTATTATTTCTATTAACTTTATACACTATTGTTATTTTTTATGATTATTAGCATAATATAAAAAAGAAAAAATTTCAAGCTTGGAAAGAAAGAAAGAAAAAAAAGATAATTTCAGAATTTTTTGTGTTGGAATAAAACGAGACAAAGAATAGCGAGATTAAAATCTTTAAAAAGTGTGGGCATTGTTCGTTGTTGCTTGTTTTCCTGCTTTTATTAATCGTAATGTCGAAATAGGAAAGAAAAAAAGAAGAAATTTGGTATAAGTGGTTGTTTGAAAAGAGCACGAGAAAGGGAATGAATTCCTTTGTGCGGTTATTTAAAATTCTTGAAAATATGAAAATTGCACGTTCTCTCATAGAGTATTCTCTAAGACTATCGTAAAAAGGGAAACGAATATGCGATATTAAAGAAGTATGTAGCCACTTGAGGTGGAAATCGTGCATAAGATAAAATTGCGCAAACAGCTAAAAATATATTTTCATATGATAAAAAGCTCTATCTCTACCTTTAAGAAAAAAAAGAGATTCCTACGAATGAATTGAAATTAAGTTCATTACACATTTAAAATTTTCAAACACAATACTAATTACATAAAGTATAAGAAAGATAAAAATTGCAAATGAAGCGTAAAGAATCCTAAAATCCAATAGTTTTTCTTTATAGCGGCAACTGTAATTTATAATTTTCTGTTTAATATAACTAAAAAACCGTTGAAGAATATCGAATATCCTTTTCGAAGCTAATTCGAAGAAAAATATAAATACTACAAATCAAAATAAAATAGACAGATAAATGAAATGACAAATCGAAATTCCCTTAGAACAAAGAAAAATTTCTCGTCGATCGTTCCAACGTCGTCTAAGATAAATCCTCGGGATCGCTGAAGATGGATCGCGATCTCATAGGGCAGAAAAGCGATTCCATAGGGCGGGCCACGTTCGTCTGCGGCTTTCGTCCTACGAATGCGGTATCTTTCACGTGTCCGATCTTTCCTCCATCCCCTTGGCACACTTGTAAAGAGCGTGTGGAGTTAATGAGACGGAAGAACGAGCGGCGCGATATTGCAAGTTTGAGAAATGGCCTCATAAAAGCGTTACACCGCCGTTGAAACTCGAGGCGAAGCATGGCCAAGGATTGAAACGTTCACGGGACAAAAAATCGCTGTCATGAGCTCCCAGAGACGTACGATCGCGCTTCGCGTAATTACACGTTGGTAATCTCGTCGAGGTTTACAACGTGTATTAAAAAACTAAAGGGGCGATGGTCGAGGATCCTGTAGCATTGGAAGTCGTTGATCCTTGCTTTTAGCTTTGGTGGGGAGAAACGCAGTGATTTGTGAGTCGAGATGTGGTTTTTGCAATTTATGTCTAGGGAATTATTCAGGATATATGAGTATTGTATTCTGAACGAAGAAATTGTGAATAGATATTTAAAAATAGTAATTGAGAAATATTTGTTTCAATGGTGGAAAGTTAAAGTAGACTAATTTGTAAGTGTGAAATGTGTCTTTTTTTTATAATTCATGTTTAGAATATATGGATGTTATACACGTATCGTTTCTAGATGAAAAAATTATGAGGAGAAAGTTGAACTTTTATAACTTGAGAAATATCAATCTTATTTTGTGGTGGAAAGTTTTAGAAATTGGAAACTTAATCTTACTAAAATCCTTAAATAGTAGAAATTCAAACTAAAAAATTTGCATTGAATATCCAAAATTTAAACTTTTAAATCTTTTTAAAATGCTTGAATTCATAAATTTTAATCCAGAAACTTAAACTTCTGGCATTAAACGATTCCGTTCAATTTCAAATATCAAAATCAAAGGTATAACCACGAACTTTTCGACATTCGATAAAATGAAATCTTAATTGCACCAACCTGGATTATTTTCATCCCCTGAAAACTATTCTCCCGATAATCTTTCCAAAACTCCATTCGAAACTTGTTAACGACACGTTGTCTGCGCAAGGATCGCAAGTCGACAAAAGCCATCTCGTAATTTATTCCGACGTCGGCGCAATTAGATGTTCGACAGCAACGAAATTTACTTTTCTCCCGCATAAACGAAATTACCGTTTCGAGAGGCGTCGTGGAACGAGCGATATCCACGTTTCACCGCAACTTCGCCAACCTTTCGCGAAGCAACGGCAACAAGAGGGAGAGAGAGAGAGAGGGTAGAAGGGTAGAAGGATGGCGGATGATGTTCCTCGAAGAGCACTCGTCTGGATCCTATCGTGAATTATCGGGTTCGCTGGTTCGACCTCGATCTCCATCGGATCTCATCCTCCATAGCCGAAAACCCAGCAAATTTCGCACGTCTGCTCGCCCCTTTCATGTGGTCCACGCGAGAATTCCGCAAGCAATCAGAAAATTCCCTCGCATCTCCCCTGTTCCCTGCGCTCAATTAAGAGAGGGTCTATTATAAGTTGTGTAAAAGTTGCGAGCGTGGCTTTCGAGGTATTTGAATAGTCCTTTTAAATGGTTGGTTTCATGTTTCATGTTTCATGTATATTAATACGTTATTTACGTGTTTATTTATAAAAATACGGAATAGAGAAATAATACAATTTATAATGGAATGGAATAACGATTCATTTCTTATATATAAATATGATTGATTTTAATATTTTGAATATTGAAAAATGGAGATTGATTGAATTTAATTTTTTTGTAAAAATATTTTGTCGAGGGCAGATATAAAAAATGACGATATACAGTATTGATAAAATGGATAAAGAATTTTTGAAATATCTCTGTCTTATTTTTTTAATATTATTATGACGATGGAACGTATTATTAACAAAAGTTTTTCTATTTTCTTTTTTCATGCATTTCCCTTGGACCTTGGAATTTCATTGGTTATTCCTGACAACCTTGGTGATGATGGTGATGATCGCAACAATGACACCTTTAACAATCCGCATGGTAACAACGGCACGCTGATTAACTCTGGTGATGGTGACCACGATAACACGGTGGCTTGTCGTACTGATGGTGACCACAATGCCTGGTACACCGTGGTGACGGTGACAACAATGACACGTTAATAAATCATGGTGATGGTGACCGCATTGGCATGCTAACAAACCACGCTCACTGTGGCCACACTAACGTTTTGTTGGACATCTTGTTGGACCAACGACTTAATCGCTCCTCGTAATGTATCCCTTAAACGCTTTTTAAATATACCAATCGTGTTTCATATCGTTTCTTTAATTCTTTCTATTCAATGTTTGTCAATCACCAATTTTTTTTATCGTTGTGTTTATTTTTTAAATAAATTAATCTGACACAATATCCCTTTAAAACTCATTTTTCATTGACCAACAATCTTCAACGAAATCTTATTATTCGTCTTCAAAATTTTCCACACATCTCACCTATTCTTTATTGAACATCGTCGAAACACGATTCTTCCAAATATATCCTTAAAATTCCTTCCATAAATAATTTCAATACAAATCGACACCTTTCCCATTATCTTTCATCGATGAAACATGGTAACGTGTGCGGTTCCCTACGCAAACTTGCCATCGAATTCCGCAAACGTGTTGTTCCTCCCGACTCTCGTGTATCTCGCGTGTAAACGAAACGACACCGCTTTCGCGGATGTCATCGATACATCGTCGCTCAACCGATCCTCGATTGATCCACTCGTTAATTACCGCGAATCCCCCGAAACTGATCACCGTTGCGGCGATACTGTTACGGGTCATCGATCGATTCACGTTTCTCCGCTTCCTTCCTTCCGGTTCTCCCTCCAAATTTCGCCTCTCTTCCGCATCTATCTCTCGTTCTTGAATTTGTTCACTCGACACTTTCATCTCTCGCTTTATTTTTTTTTTCCTTTTCATTTATTTATCTATTTATTTTTATTGAAATATCGGGTAATGTGCTCTCTGTCGTTTCACGTTTATTTTTAATCTTCTTTTTGCTTCGTATTACGATGAACACACTTTAATATTCGATATTTGATCAAATGACAATTCAATAATGTTTATCTTCGATCGAATTGTTTTTTTTTTTTAATATTTTGCTTTTGATATTCATCTGCTTTCGCGAAATTTTTGCCAATTCAATTTCGTTGTCCATCATATTTTTGTAATATATTTTTCTAAATTTCTGTTTGAATCTCGTATTGATTTTTGTGATTTTTAACACAACAGCCTTGTTATTAGGCACTTTGAAGACCTACCAGCGAGCAGCCTGCGACGAGGAGTCGATGACGCTCAAGTGTCCACTAGGTACTACCATCTCCATCGTTCTGGCTCAATATGGAAGAGCGGGACCAAATGGTACCGACAGATGCAATACCTATTCAGAACCATCGATGTATCTCGGGGACAGACAAACGAATCAGACTTGCATCTGGCCGCAGTCGCTGCAGGTATGTGTCTAGAAAGCAATTTCTCAATAATTTACATATTTTTTTTCATGATCTTGATGAAAATATTACCTTTCACGAAGGGAAGACAATCTTTTCTTTATAATCTGTTTTAACAGATATGATAAATAATTTGATATTGAAGAAAAAAAAAAGAAATTTAATAGAATTCCATTTATATGAACTTGCCTGAGAAAAAGAAACTTTACTATTTATTTCGTAATTAATTGCAATTTTTTCAAAATCCTTTTTACATTATCATATTCCTTTTAATTTAAAATGTATTATTATATTACATGAAAATACATTCACTATAAAAATCAACTTCGATATGAATTTATCTATTATATTTTTTCCATATTCGTGAAACTTCGCAAAGCACTAAGAGTAGAGACGCCGTAAAGAAAAGATTCGATCTCTCGAAGTTGAAAGAGTTTCTTCGTGAAACTTTTTCCGCCATCTTATATTTATTAGATCCTTGCGAAATCCTGATTTCTAATTCAAGGTAGAAAGACGATTGCATTGACACTCAAGATCTTTTTCCAGAAGAAGGGATCAAAGCGAAAATAATCGTAAATCGAATTCACTTTGACCGGTTAACCATTTCAACCCTCGTAACTTGTGCTTAACTCTCGTGGCCTTGCATCTTTGCAAAGATTTTCACCAAAAAGAATTCCTTTCAACCTTGGAATTTCATTTCAGATTTTAGTGACTTTGTATATCCTTTAGAACTTATTTCTTCCCTCTTTTCGTTGATCGCTTTCTTCGATATATCGAGGATTTTTTAGATTGATTTCGTGACGAATTATACTTGGCTTAAGTGTTTTTCTTAGATCTTGATGGTTTTTTAACGGTGGTGTGTTGTAACGGGCAGGCAAAGAAGTGAATTTGAAGTCGAGGAGAGGAGGATAAAGAAATCGAGGACAGGAAACAAAAAAGAAAAGAAAAGAGGAGAAAAGTCGAGGATTTGTAAATATCTTGACAAACGACAGAATAGGATATTCTGTAAAACTGGTATGGAAGTAAAAATCTGTATAATTTTTTTAACAAAATGTATTTTGAAAAATAAACGCGGGAAGCACAATAATCCTAGATTTATTTTCTGCGAAGGATAAAATTTTAATCATTCCATTACCTTGTTTTCAACAAATAATATTTTTAAAAGAGTATCAACTTTATTAAACAATTTATCGTTTTTCTCAAATTTCATTATGCTTAAAATTATCTGTTGCAAAAGTATGAAGAAAATATGGTTGCAGCAGAAGATGAATTTTATTTTCAGGGAAAGTTTATTACAGTAAGTTAATATTGAAGAATGAACATCACAAAAGAATCTCGAGAATTCGACGTATAATTACTTCTCGTTATCTCGTTTTATGTCGTAAGCATTCCATTTTCAACAAGAGTCAACAACATCTTGATCGCCTTGTTTACGGAAGTGCGGAATAACTACTTTTAAAGTTTTTAAGATCATTCTATGACAGGAATATTTACCATTTTTAAATTGAATAATACCATTTACATTCATTTTAGATTCCACAACTTATATCTCCTCTTTCGAATAATAAACCATCCTTGCAAAGAATTTCCTTGTAAGGATATATATTTATATTCCTCGCACTTCTCAAGATTAACGAAATAAATTTCTGTCGTACGTTACGTGCAAAATGCAAACATTTCGCGGGAAGGTTCGCATTTCAGGCTGCATTTTCTTCCATCTCGAGTAAGTTGGTCGGCAGCAAACTCGACGAAACAGCGGAGTGTCGTTTTCAGGTCAGTTGTCATTATCTTTTCGAACGTGTATTTTAAATGACGGCCATCTCGTTGCACCTCTTTCGTCCAATTTCACTCCGCTCTGTTTCACTCGCGACGAGACTCACGATTCCACGATTTCCCACTGAATTTCCACGGAAAACGAACCTCTAATTTCGACACCTTAATCGACCAATTTTCGTGAATCGAAACAAAATAAGAATCTTTCCAATTGTATAACTTTTATTTAATTATTCGATCAAAGCTAAATATGCTTCTATCTTTTATTTATTTGTACAAGTTGAACACGTATCGAGATCAATGTAAAAAATTCTTGAATATTGATTTTCATTGGAAAGCAGTTGTAAAACGATGAAAAATCCAACGAAATTTAAAATGATTGTGTGTATCCATGATAACATTGTTTTAGACAGGTGCAAAAATTAAATTCATGATGATATACGTCAATTATAGAATAGTAAGAAATTTTCATGACGCATACGTTGCATCATCAATCTTGAATGTATTAATTTGATATATTATGATATAATAAAATAAAGATAAAATAAAATAAAAGATAAAATTGGAATTAAAGAAGAAATTTTGATACCAAGAAACAGATTATTTCGATTTGTTGGAGCAATCTCTTTTCGCTAGAATGATTTTGGATGGGAATTATAAAATTTTCGCGGTTATCCCATTATAAGGGCGTAATTTGTAGGTTGGTTAGGATAACAGAGATTAGCAAGACGAAACAGAACGCCAGGTTTTGCAGTCGCTTGCAAAATCCTGTTTGTTTCCGTGCAATTAACTGCAACGTGGAACGAATTTCGCGTGAGGGTTTGCGGCTGCATTCGATTTGCGATGTTGATTAGGGTAAATTATGCAGAGTATATTAGTAGCGTGTAATTATCGAAGGTTTGTCGACTTGATAATGATTTGCGTTAGATTTTAGAAAAAACTGCATCGATGTATCGTATACGATATATTATTCTTTTCGTTATAAGGTTAAAGAAGATGAATCCTTGAAGGAAAAACAAAATAGAAAGTAGAAAATATCTTTGTATATTCTTTTTTATATAATGTATATTATGTAGAATTAAAAAGTTTGTTAATTCGTATAATTTTCTTTTCGTCTCATTCATACACACACAATAGACGATAAGTTATCGATGAAACTACAATGAAAATTCATACTGTGATATTCAATGATCAGGAAAGTGGAGTACGAGGATTTCGTATTATACGTTTCTATTGCTCTGGAAACTAGCCATTGTGTGTGATTCTTACTTTAGTGGTGAAGAAACTAAATAAAATTGCTCCTTTTATTTTATCAATAATCTCTTTCTCTTTTGCACTTATCATTAAATATATTCTCCTTTCTTTTTAGGAAAAATATTTTCTCAAATTGTTATTTTTCTCATCAGAATATTATTATTTTCACTTAATCACTTTCAATATTATACTAATAAAAAATAATAGATATTATTATTTCATATATATCTGATATCACTTTAATTTCTATAATTCTTCTTATGATAATCATCTCATTATTTATTTTTATAAATTTTCAAAGAAGGCTAAATTCAAGGATTCTAAAAAAAAAACTATTAGTTATTCATCAAAAAAATAACGAATGAAATCATCCTAATTTATCATCATTTAACACCAACCTTAAATCCAAAATTTCCAAGTTATCAAAAATTTATGAATTTCATTTCAAAAAATATCATATAACGATATATCGGGAAAATATCAATTCACATGGTTATGCAGCTTTGCGCTGGAAACACGGAAACAATCTTTTCCTAGGCTTTCACCGCCACCCACTTAGTATAATATGATCACTCCGAGGAACCACGATCAAGTTCATTTACGTTTTTCAACGTAAGCTTATCGGAAATGGAATATGAAAATGTTACGTAGCATGGTGGTAAGAGGAGGGTGCGGTGCTCGAACGCGTGGCACCGCGCCAAATACGCTCGTTATTCCGATCTTCCTGATAATATTTATTATTGCGGATCCAGGCAACTGCGGAAACATCGTTTAGATTTATCGAACCACCATCAGCGAAACAATTCCGTCGCTTTATTACAAACAAAAATTTCTTTTTCTCTCTTCTCATTGATTAAGAGCGATGATGATTCTCTTTTCTAGAAACGTTGGCGAACGTTAAACGGTGGGTAATATCAAGAGGAGGATCAAGAGTTGCAATTTCGAAGCGTTAAAAATCTTAACGGGATCGCGCAACCTTTAAAAATTAAAACTCTTAACTACACTTCGTGTAACTTTTTAAGATAATGAGATTTAATGGAAAATTATGTGATAACAAAGGGAAGAACTTTTGATTTTTTTTTTTTTCTTTTTCTTTGGAGTTAATCTTTGGTATTAATGTTGCATCAAGTGCATAAATCATGCTATTAGCGAGAATTGAATTTTATCGAATGATCGTGTTTTGAGAAGGAAAATACTTTATTATTGAGGTATTTGCATGTTAATTTGAAATTTAGAACAAGATTTCTCCCCTTTGAACCTGTGATCGATTGAACCAAAGAGTTTTCCCAATCACCAACGTCATTACTTCGTCGACTTCCGCTAAAACTTTAAATTCCTTAATTAAATCGGAATAATTTTCGACAACCCTTGTCCTTATTCCTATGTTTAATCTTGGTATAACAACCATCGACACGCTATTTCTACCAATTTTTCCAAGTCTCCTCGAGAAGAAGTTTCGCGTTTCCCAGTAAATGAGATTTGGCAAACTTTTAAAATTCTTAAGATAGATCGTGCTTCTTAACAACTTGAATTGTTTGATCAACTATAATCCTTCGTAAAGCGTTCTCACTCTTTAAAATAGAACAACTAATTCTATAATTGAACCAAACAACTTGAACCTTTTTCAAAAGATTAGTATTAATTTATTGAATAACGCAATTAATAAAATTTGTAACTATTAAATCAGAAGATCAGCGTCGTTATCATCAATATTCTCCAATGTGATCACCATACATACAAATACATGTTTCTGATCTGTAAAATAAAGCAAACGTTAAAAAAAATCTTGAAAAGCACTTATCGATGCAAATTGGCTCCTTAACACTGTTTGGAAAATCGATTTAATTGGGATACCGATTGTCGAGGTCTTAAGATTCGACGGCGTGAAGATTAAGCCGTAATGATCGACTTCTTGTTGCCTCTGATTCCCTCGAGAGATCTCTTCGCCTGCCTTTTGAAGCGTCGACTCGTACTACTAGTTTCAAGTTGTGATCTTGTAAAATATTTGTTGGAGAGATGAAAACTCTGATAAATGACTGGCAAAGCGTTTTGTAAATTTAATCTTGAAGTTTAGGAATACTGATGAGTCGAAGTTCCTTTTGAGAAAATACACGTATTAGATTTCTTTCTTCATTTTTCATATATGATACATACGTAAAGTTTTAAAAAATTTTTATAGAAATAAAAAGAAAACGAGATATTGATTATTATAAGATCAATTAATGTTTCTTATTAATCTAATTTATTAATCTAATAAATAATTATTTCCAATTCGATGAAACATATAACTTATGAAAATTCATATTTAAAATATTATTTCTTACCTCAATTTCAAATATAATTTCCACATTTTATATTATTCCAAGCATTCTCTTACATCGATCTAACATTTTTCGCGCAGAATTACCTCAGAATTACTCAGAAAATCCGCATCCACGATATTGACCCATTCTTCCGGAAGGCTCCGCGTGAAAATCGCCGATCGTCGGCCACGTTTTGATCCTATGGCATTAAGGGCAAACGTGTGCAGTAAACGTTACACCTTATCAGGACCTGTCCGTTCGAACTCCATTTCATGCCGAAAAGAAAGCAAAAAAAGAAAAAAAAAAAGAAAAAGAAAAAAAAGAAAAAAGAAATAAAACTTTTACAACCTTCATAACGGCCAGTTATTCGCATTATTCAATCCTGCGTAGATGGAGAAAGAGAAAAAAATATAACTCGATTCTCTCGTGACCATAAAAATGACGGACGTAAACTATAAAGATGAACGATTGGGTCTATCGCAATTGCAGAATCGTACTTTCGAAAAACAAAAAAAGAATACGTATTCATATTAAAGTATTTCATTATTTTTTCCACTTCTTTTTTTCCCTCCCTTTCTTCTCACTTTTCTCCTTTTTAAATGTAGATCTCCATTGCCATATTTCATTCTTTTATTTTTTACCTCTCATTTTCATATTTTAAGATATAGATCTCCACGAGATACGTTGAATTCAGAATGGATTAAAAATTCGAATCGATCGAATGCTGGAAAATTTCGAAGGAAAGATTGAATTCCTCTCCCTTTGGTCTTTCTCCGGCTGGGTGGTGGCTGTTTCGTTTCTTTTCATTTTCGGTTGAAATATACGGTAGGTTCGCCGCGTGATACAAATGCGATCGTAAACCGCGATGGAGAAAAGGGAGTTCTGGCCGGGTCCCTGATATATGAACGGAATCGAAAATCTTCAACGAACGTGCTTCCCTTTGTTCCTTTATTCGTGCCTTCCCAACGATGGGTTCGTTTGAAAGGGGTTCATTGTGACTTAGCTGCTCTTCGAGAGAAACTCGATAGGATATTTCAATCTGATCGGTTTAATTTCTGCTCGAGTTCTGTACTTTAGCGTGATTTAGTTTTCTTTTTTTCTTTTTTTTCTTTTTTTTTGCTCTTTTAGATACAAAAGAATAAAATTCTCGATGAATTTTTAAAAAACGAAATAAATTTAATCAAAATTTGCAAAATTTATAGAAAAATTCTCTTAATAATGAATAAAAATAATTAACAATTCTTTGTTATTAATATGGAAATCTCATATTGGTATCTCATATTTCATGATGAATAAATTTCTGAATATTTCCATATATCTATATTTAAAATTAATATAAATAAAATTTAATCATATGAGATTATCTTTTTATTCATTAATATAAGGTATAAAGAATACACATTTATAAATTAAATTTTATCAAATATATAATTTAATCCTTACGAAAAAAATTCAATTAAAAACGATATCGTTTCAATGATCATACTTAAGCTTTAAACATATCAACTTTGTTATTTTTACACACCAATAATAAAATTGTATCTCTCCGTGTAATTAATTAATTTCTCTTCGCATATTAATACACCGTTTATAGAGAACAAATCACAGGAAAATTTTCAATATACTTCTCGAAGAGATGCAATAATCTGTCTCATCCAACAAAAGTGATCTCATTACACGATAACGAGGAGATACACGCGGCATAGCATAATGAAACTTGTGTAGTAATTTCCAGCGATAATGCATAGGCTATTCATCGTGTGAAAAGACCAAGTACGTCATCAATATCCCTAACGAATCGCTGTCGAAGGATATCCTATGGATTCACGAATTGCTGACCAAGTTTGTGCAAAACTTGTTTATCATAGTGTTTTCCATCCTTGTCAAAATTGCAGACTAAAAGAAGTCAAACTTTCACAGTATCTTGTCATCTCTATTCTTTTTAATAGAATATATTTTTAATAAAATGAATTCGTCCAGTATCCAAATATTATATTTCCATGGTATTTGTATTTCTTAATTTCAATTTTTTAAATTCTATATCTTTGCTGATTGAAAATATATATAAAGTAGAAAAATCAAATTTTTATTTTATTAATTCTGGAGTGAAGAAATTAATGGAAATAAAAATTGAGAAATGGAAAATATATATCAACTTGTATTCGACTCTCTTATATGACAATGGGACATCAGCATGTTAAATGATTCGTTGAGACTATGGTAATAGGTAAATGGTCGAAATCCGGTTGAATTATGCAAAGCGGATTATATAAAATTAATTGGTCCGGACAGTCACCCAATTTAGTTGTTCAAATCTACACGATTTACGGAAATTATTAGCGGCTGATGTATTTCATCTTTATCCACCACCACGTTTCAAGTATTAGTAAAATATCTGTTAACGTTTCTGTAGAGAGAATAATTTTCGTATAATCGAACATCATGAACGAAGAACTTTTATTGACGAAGCAATTCTCAATAATACAACTATCAAATATTTTATCAATTATTTGCATTTCACTCTTCACTTAATATTGTCACGCTTTAATCGTGCCGAGTTCAATTTTGATTTTCGATTAAAAATCTTCGAAACAGCTCTTCAATATATCAAAATTCATATTTGTCGAAGAATTTCATATTAATCGTATATTGATGTACGATACATTTAGTGTGAAAGAATTATTTCTGTCCTTGTTCTAAGAGAAAAAAAAGAAATAAAGATTAATAAATTTGATAATATTCCCATTTCATAATTCCAATTATACCCAAAGTATATTCACTACTTTTTATAAAGAAACTAATCCACTAAATATTATATAGAAAATTAAAAATAACTTTACTCAATATCTCAATTTTGTAAACATCAAATTGCAATTTACAATTTTATCGAAACTTTCCTAGAGATCTATCATTTTGATAAATTTTATAATGTCATAATTTCAATTACAAACAATTGCATTTCATACTCACATATACGTACATACACTCTCAAAAACGCCAAATAATCCACTCAAACTTCCGCTACCACGGAAACTCGCCCCAAAATCGGTGTAATATCCAGCAGATTAAAAACGGAAATTCGACATCACCAGCCGGAACGATTTTCGTCAGATAGCAGAGGCTCTCGTTGGTTCCGTTGATATCCTGTTTCCGGGACGAATGGAGGAACGAGCGTATCGTTAATCGAGGAATTAATGGACCAGCGGGTGAGCGTTGGAGCGTGTAAGATCGGGTTGGCTGTGTGACGAAAGAGGGGGTTGGTTTCTGGTTAGGAAACGGGCCGAATACGTGATCATCGATGCACACCTCTGGAAATCGATTTCTCCCGCGAGACGTTCTCTCATTTGTACATGAAACACGTAGAAACAAATCGAGAGTTGAAGACTCGATAATTAAATGCGTGCCGGCGAATCAGGGGTGGGCAAAATTTTAATAATTGAATAATAATTTATTTCAATAATTTATTATTCAAAGCATCGAATAATCATAAAAAGTGTAGTAGTCAAATGGCTGAGGTTATACGAAGAATGGATCAACTAGTTACGAATAAATAAGGAAAGTGATACTAAATTAGAAATTAAGTTTCATTCATATTGTTAAATTAAATATAATTTTTTTCCTGAAAGCAAACCCTCTTAAATATTTTTAAAACAAAATTTTCAATAAATCAGAATTTTTAAGATTTTTAAGATTTTTGAAATTCCAGGTAACACACAAAATTGTAATGAAACAATTAGAATATTCGATACTCTATACAGGAAATAATTATATCCAATTTTTTAATTAATTTTTTGTTTTAGTTTGTCAAATGTATAAATTAATTTCTAAAATAGAAATAAAATAAAATCAATAACGAGAAAACCTTTAAATAGTCTTAAAATATATTCATTTTAGAGAGATGCATCTTTGGTATTTAAATATTATAAATCACAGAATAAACGTTATTGTTTAAAAAAAATTGTACAAGAAAAAAGACTCGAATTGTTAGAATATCATCTTAACCATCGTTTCTGAGTCACGTTTCAGTTATTAAAAAGCTAATTGTGTTTGACAGTAATTTCATAAAGGATATACTGTTCCATATAAAATCTTGCATATGAAATATAATAATTGTGGATTTTTTCTCAAAGAAAAAAAAGGATGGAAAAGATAATATCATTAACAAAATTCTTTTTATAACAATTCAGCATTTATTTTTCTTTTCTAAAATTAGAATTAATTTTAAAAACATTAAAATTAATTATTATAACGAAAATTCACCTGAAATTTGAATTTCACCAAAAAATTTCTGACGCAAAATTAAGTGGCAATCTTAATATAACTAGAGCAGTGGAATTGAGGCCACGGTTAACCTCGCAATTTTTCGCCCTTCCATACCTCCCTGTTTTTTTATTTTTACCCCGGCAATTGCAATAACCGCCAAAGAGAGACGCAACATTAATTTCGGCTAGACTTCAAAGCGGTTCTGAGACTGTATTGTACCAGGCCGTGGTTCGCGATGCAACTCGACTGCTCTCCTCTTTTCACCCTCGACCCCTATTCCCTTTCCACCCTTGTCCAATTCTCACCCCATTCGCTCTCTTCTTCGAATGACACGATGCATCTCGACAAAGGGGAACTAACGACGGAATAAAGAAGGAAAGGAGAACGCGTCTTCGATGACATCCTCGATTTTCCATCCCCATTTTTTGTTTGGCAATAGCCTTGAATATGAAGCCTTGGAATATGATGCTCGAGATCGATTAATAAATGCATATAGAAAAATACTAATAAAATATCAGAATCGAAAATAATCAAAAAGAATCGAATAAAACAATGAAAAAATAATTGAGAACCAAATCCAAATTTTTGAAGAAATTTTATTCATAGAAATTTTGAAAATTATATTGAAAAAGTATATTGTAATTTAATACTTTAAATATCTGATTTAATATTTAGCAGATAAAATGATATCCTGTTTAACATTGCAGTTCGT
>NW_006264377.1:192908-201585 GCF_000469605.1 Apis dorsata | reverse complement strand
ATATATATATATATATATATTGCAGGAAATATTTGAAATCGATAGGATTAATTACGAAAAAGAATTGGACCATATTCAAAGCTTACTGAAAAAAAAGAAGTCACATTAATTTAAAACCAACACGATTGAACTCTTTCTGTAGTCTTTGCTTCGTATCGATACTCCCTGTTATCTCTATTATCGAAAATATCGACGAATGGTATATACATATGACTGTTCCAATTTTTTCCAATCTTCTTTTCCAAGATTCATTTTATGAATATATAAATAAGAAATATTATACAAATGAAAATTATTTAAAGCTTTATCAATAATCTCGAAGAGAATAATGCCTTAATGTAGAAAGGAGAAAAAGTAGGTCGTGAAGATCGTAAGAATTTCAAACATCATTGAGGTTTCCTCGCATCTTAAATGATGCACATTCAAATGTTATATATCCAAGGAACAGATACGGATTTGAAACGAAATACGGTTTTAAAAATATATTTATTCTTATTTCCAAACTGATATGCATAAGAAATCTGTTTATCCTCTTCTTTTGATATATTTTCATATTCGATGAATTTTCAATAATACTTTTTATCAAAACTAGGCTAGATTTCATTATATGCAAGATGAAGCATTCTTATGAATAGATAGAAGTATTCTCAAAAAGATATCAATATAAAAGGTTTAATATAATATAAGAAAATATTATTCTTTGATGTAAGAGTCATTCAAATGGATTCCATTATAATTATATCATTTAAATTCTTCAATTACTGAGAAAATATATTCTTGATTTTTAAATTTCTATTCAATATTTCTTCAATTGTTTATTCCATGCAAAAATAAATATATCATTAGATTCATTTTTTTATAAAGACACTTTATTACAAGGTTCATTATCTTGCACAAAATGATGTCCAAAATCTTATCTGATCAATGATTATTGTTAAATCATAAAGAAAATATGTATTCAATGTAATAGTTCAGTTCACCAATTGATTCTTATGTAGCTCGTGTATTTTAAACCATTCTAATATTCAAAGAAACGGATATTGATAATTCAAGCACGATATTATAAAATTACAAGCATAATTAACACCAGAAATCATCACATTGAATATTTTCACTCTATCATCGATTTATCACACGCATATCCCAACCGGAAAATTAACTCGAATTACGGTATAATTAATCGAAGGAAATTGCAATTATATATTACGGATGATGCACGATTTCAATAAAGTACCTAGTCATTTATGTAAACGAGCATAGATCCCGATGATTTCTGATCCGAACGTTTATTCGTCGCGCCCTTTGCGCACGATGAAACAAATTTATCATTATGAACACGAGATTAAAACATATTGCCGTTAATATCGAACAAGTAAATTTGTCGTTGCGTTTAAACACGGCTTTATGAAGGACGTGTTCGCGATATTCGATGGCACGTCGCGAAATATGCAATCACACACCAATAAATTACGTGTTTTGATAATGTGACATCGTTGGTTCTAAAAATGATGTGTCGATATAATTTGCGATAATACATCGCATCAAAGGATCGTATAATTGTCAATAAAACGATTCTAAAAAAATAGAAAAGTAACGAGGAATGAAAATATATTAAAATATATTACCAGGAAATCGATATTTTTGACGGTGAAATTTTATCATTGCTTCGATTAATCTTGTTTTATCGTATTCTTGTCTATTCATCTTATCTATATGTAAACTTTCATATAATTTATGAACAGATAAAGATCAAAGTGACTTTAAAATCAATAGAAAATGTAGAATAATTTGGAGTAAATTAGAATTAGAATTCCTATTAAAATATTGCTTGAAACATTGAAGAGATTTTCGAAGAGATTCAAATTATAACGAGTACTCCCAGTTACTATTCACAATACAGCAGATTATTTTTGATTAATTGCTTTAAAATCCATCGATGTATCTTGTCACTGAGATTCAAATCTTGAGATAATTGATGAGAAGATGTATATATATCTGAAAGTATAAATTTTAGTAAGAGATAATCGATTAGAGGGGACGAAAATATCGCTTATATTTTAATCAATATAACAAATAAGCTTTCAAGGAAGCACTCAGATTAAAAAAAAATGTAAAAAATAAAACCATGTCACTTCCTTATATACCTCAATTATATTTATTGAATCGAGGAAGCTTCGAATCATTTTGTCAATCCAAAATTCCCTCGTTTTTCCTATAAATTAATACATTTTTGATCAAGTATCAAGAATTACTTTTTCACAGTATTTTTCTTAGATTAAGCTCGAATCGAATCTTATCGTAAAGTGAGCGGGTCGTCTGAATGACGCGTTAGTACTCACTGTTGCAGACGGTGGTGGAAGTATGTCACAAGAAGAGGCAGTGCAAGTTCAACACCAGTCCGAAAACCTTTCAGGGCGATCCGTGTCCTGGATTGCCGAAATACATCGAGGTCGCCTATCAATGCCGTCCTTGTAAGTAATCTTTTTTCTCTTCTTACTTTTTCTATAAATTTGGATTACTTTTTCTTTTCTTATCTTTCTCCAATACTATGATACTTTATTTATTTTCATTCGTTTTACATCTTTCTTGATCCAAATTGTATGATATATTATATATTGTAACGTCATGACAATAGGTGTAACGACATCTTCAAAGCTTTCAACGGTATTCACGATTTAAGATATATGATCGATACACTTATATCCGTGCATGCGCTATTTATTTCAATAAGGAAGAAAGTGCACTCAACGCTCGCTCGATGCATTGAAATGATACACACTTCGCTTACAAAAAGATTCAATTTGCGAAGAAACTCACATTGTTGTGGTGAAAGCGTGAGAATGAATTTAACCACGTAAGAAGAAAGAATTGATTTTGTTCTCGATAGTTAATTTAATTTCGACAATCAATATTCTACTGTATTATATAATTTATATAAAAATTTCAAACGTAGAAATCTATTATAAATTGTCTTTTGAAAAATTATTCTTAAGCAAAAAATAAACAATAATAAAAAATATATTATAAAAATAATAAAAATTTTATCGACACATATGATCTTTCAATGTGTGAAATTCACAATACGTCTTTATTTATCTTTAATTCGCACAATTCATCGGTCGAGATGCTCTCACGCTGCACAAAAAATCTCGAAAAAGCTTGAACCGATGACGAACATAGCGAAAAAGTATTACTGTAAGAATGGTCAAGAGCATTCGCGCGAACGTAACTGAAGACCCGTTTTCAGGAAGAGGTCGTTTCTCCTCGTAGCACTTATCGATGCCGTTTTTACGGCCACGTCGAACATTAGCCCAGTTGAACGTGAAAAGCACGGATATCGATGTAGCTTCGGAAGATTCTTTGCCCGTATTACGAGAAAATGCTGGAAAATGGAGAAAAATTCTGGCCGCTCGTTCCGTTGATGAACGTCCTCGTTTTCGATCGTGGTTTGTCTTGGGAAATGTACTCGTGAACGTAATAGAATGTTAAAATGTTCTTCCATTTTTTGTCTTAGGTACGATGAAAAGTATTACATCTTACACGAGTTCAATAAGAATTAATTAGTTAGCGAAACCAATTAGATTCTTTTGTCTTTTTTGCATTATGGATTGTGGAAAAGCGATTTCTTTCGTGATCTGCGATAAAATGGCGAAACAATTATAACGAGCAAGAGAATAATGCGAAGAGGATAATTCGTCGTAGAAATTTAATGCAAGTTGCGGTTTCATTCAAGATTTGAGTAAATGCTGCATAAATACAATACGTATTCCTTCAACTTTGAATCATACTATCTACAACTTGCTAAAAGTTATCTCGTCTTGATTAAGTTACGCATAACTTTGATGCAATTCAAATATTACAACGTTCCATTAAACATTTGGTTAAACGTTTCTCGTTTTACGTATAATAACGATAAGTTTCGTGTTTTAATATACATATTTCGCTATTTGAGATGGAATATTGTAATATTAATGTTTCATGAAATATGAGCAGTTATATGAAAGTTAAACGTGAAATAAAGGATATAGAATACGCGATGTATTATGAATTATGACACACGATATGGAGAACTTTCTTCTATCCTTTTCATATTTTGTTAAAATATATAGAATTTCTTTTCAAAATATATATTTTTATAATAAATTTGTTAAAAATATAGTAGAGTGATTAAATTTAACTTATTAGATTGGTATTTTTGATAAATACCAATTTCGATTCGTTGTGAAAATATATAATATAAATGAAATATTCTATAATGTTTGGAATTTCTTCTCAAGGTATGTTGCTACGGAATTTGTAACAAATTTACATGTATTATAATTGATCTCAGTAAATATAGGAATTTTGAATACACGTTATTAGAGATTTTAGAATTTCGCGCGGTATGTAGCTTTATTGAATTTCGCCTTTCACCATTGAATAACTTGAATCGGCAACTTTATTAAATTGTATGGAATTTTGAAATACTAACCGATCGGCATTACTTGCATTCATCAATATCTCGCATATCCCTTTTTTTTAATATAACCTTTTATTTCATTTTCCACAATTTATATTACGGAAAGATTAAAAGATCAATATCAAAACTGGAAGAAAACGAAAAAAAGATTCAATTTAACTTCTCTATTCTATAATTTCATCCTCTTTCTTCTTAATTCAAAATACAATTATATTCCACAATTTCACTCTCTCACCAAATCTTTTCATTTCATCAAAGTACAATCAACTTTTGCATTCCACAATTCCATTATCCAATCATGTTTTTTCCTTCCTAATTCACCAAAAATTCCTCTTCGTTCTTATTTGATCCATTTTAATCAAAACTCTAGTAATCAACGAGCAAAAACTCCTTCCATCCGGATATCGTTAATACCGTTAAACAACAAGATGAGCGTATCAAACGACATTCATAGAAACACGTAACAGAAAAAGAATTAATGCGTCCTCCGACAAAAATTACTTGAAACTTGTTACTGCAACAGGTTGTCGCTGGCGTATTGTGGATGCACGGATCCGTATGCCCTCGTTTCTACGCCGTTAATATACACATACTTTACAGAACTGGTGTAATAAACATGCCTTCCCTTCAGTTTTACGTTCTCGCCACGTGGAACCGCGATATTTCATTTACTTAAGATCCTGAACACACGGACGACGTTCCAGTCGATACGTGGCCATTTATTAATGGGTGCGCTGTTAAAGCGTGGCAGTTTTCCAATTTCGTGAAGTTCTAGACGTTGCACAGCTATGGCCTGTGTATGTATAAATTGTTAAAGATCGTGAAATCAATTTCGATTTTTTAATAATGGATTGTGAAAGAATTAGAAAGCTTTGAATTTTTCAATTTCCATCTGAATGGCCAGTTTATCATGTGTACGTACAATACGTCTTATGGTTAACAATATAACGTACGTCGATCATGGCAAGCGTCGATTGTAACGCTGTGACTTGGACAGACGCGTATTACACCATACTATTCGCATCACAGAAACGGTGTAGTAAGCGATATCGCGTCATATATGCGGCCATGAAGGCGACATTCAGTGGACAAACGGTTCAACCAAACAGACCTCGATCGATCGTCGTAGACGTGGCAAGTGCCACTTGAATCGTGATGTTCGATCAATAGGATTCGGAGAAATTCGAAAGGAGGACACGAATTAAGACGAATTTTCCTCAAATGGAATTCCAATTTGCAGGAGAAAATTTATACAGGAATGAAATAATTTTGATTAATTTCTTAAACTTTGTTTCTCAGTAAAATAATAATTAATATTTGAACGTTTTAAGGTATTAAATTATATTTCAGTAAAAAATTAATTAACTTCTTTAGGAAATCTATGCTATGCTTGCAAATAATAGATCCAACAAATTCTTTTTGTTCATATTTAATGATTTCGTTAAAGCTCTGAGCTAAACACGTTATGTGTATCTCCTATGGCTAGATATTTAACTTACGTTGATGACATCCAAGTACAAAAATAATTAAATCATTTCAAAGAAAATTTAACTATGTTACTTGATTTAATCAAATAAGGAAATAAGTAGGTACGCTTGCTTACCTTAGATGGAAGACTTTATTATTAAAAGTCAAAGTTATGTATTTGTCAAACAATCTTGACAACTTCTGGAACTCTTCGATGTATATTACTCTATGCGATTATTCGTAGACAAAAAATTCTAGAATTTGAATTGTAAAGTTAAAATTTAAAAAATATGAAAAATATGAACATGTAATAAATATTTGCAGTTTAATGAATACATACAAACAATCCAGTAGTACAAATCAATAATTCAGTCGTCTATAATACCAACACCATACGATGAAGAAACAGCTATAATTAATATCGAAAGGTAAATAAAAGATCGTCGTCATATGAAAGATATACAAAATAAAAGAAAGAGAAATAAATATGGCTCAATAATTACAACGATTGAGCATAATTTTCTTTCAAATAGATCAAGATTTATCGTAAAAGTTTCTAAATTCGAATGAATTAATGATACGCAATTGAAACGATCTAAAATTACACGTTACGTTATATTGTGAGCGTGCAAATTCTATCAGTTAAATTAATTTTGTTGCACTCTGCATTGTCGTTTAATTAAATAAATGGCAACGAACAGAAGTGTTTCGCTCGCTTGTGATTGTATCTGTCACGGACTGAATTATTATTTAAGTTTAATTACCTGAGAATCGGATTACTCATCCTTCGTTGAGGGAAAAATCTATAATACTTGTATTTAATGAGTTTATATGTAATATGGCACACATTTGATTCAAAATTGGATTTATAGTTGATAATTTTAATGTATACGTGGATTTATGCTTCAGATTTGTCTAGATCTTTTTTAACTGAGCTGAGCCACATCTGCTTATCCTCCATTTTTCTCTATTTTATTAAAATCTTATTTTAAAAATCCATCATGTAGGTCACATGAAATTGTAATTCTACGAAGATTAAAACTTACGATGAAGAAAGAAAGGGATTCAAAATAAGCATAGAAACTCGTGTTATATTTAATGCAACAATGAGAAAACTTGGATAGAAGTTTGTAACCAAATAAAAAAATTTTGTTGCTAAACGAGAAATGATTGTTTAAGAATGATCGATATAATTGGTAATAACAAATTGCATTTTGTTTTTAATGTTAAAGAGAATCTTTATTGTCTAATTTTTTAAAATTTATTTCCGTCTATCAGATGTATGTCGCTCGACCTGAAAGAAAAATAATGAATTGTTACAAAAATAAAATTCATAAAAATATTTCATCCAAATGAAAGTTGCTACATTAAAAAATAATTAGTAAGTTCAATTATTACTCTTGTTATTACTTTATTTTAATTGTCACTCTATATACTCTTTAACAATATAGAAATCTTCATTCTCCCATTATATTTGACATCAATTTATTTGAAAATATATTTTATTTTCTTTTTATATTCTTTTTTTCTTTTTTTCTTTTTTCTAATAAAATTACTTGAAATCAACACATTGATACAGTAACAATACATCCTGTTCACGTTACAACTATGAAATCATTATTGATTTCACTGAATCATTTGTTCTGATTTCGATTCAGCATCTATTCTACACGTACATCGTGTTTATACTCTCTTTTCCCTTCCTCCTCTCTCAATCTTTCTCTCTCTTTTTTTTTTTTTGCATATGGTCATCTTTTTTTCTCGCAGGACAACAAATTATACGAAAAAATCCATTGAAACGCTAGCTCCAATACGAAATTATTACACAGTCCTGACCGGAATGATTGAAACATTCCAATTTCTTCGCAAATATCGTGTAACACGATCCTGAAAAACCGCTGAGATTGTCAATCAATTAAGACTGAAGCTATTAATTTTCAATTTACAACGTTGAAACGATATTTATTTCACGAGTAAAAAAATTCTATATTTTTTTCAAGATATCATTTCATTTTTTAACAGTGGCATCAAAGAAAAATGTATGAACTTAGGATGATTTATTCTACTTGTATACAGTTTCATCATTTTCTAAATTTATATAGTTTATTTTCTTTGTTAGATTAAAGTTGTAAATTAGTTATTTTAAAATTAAACCAATTTATTTTTCAAGAATATAAATCGAATAAGACACGAAATGAAACATTAAGATAGAAAATTTAGATCTCAATTGAATTATTTGTTTACTGTTATATTTTTGTTCCAATTAAATTAAACAATCAATGATAATAATTCTTATTACATTTCCGTTTTATTCGTCGAATAAAATTCTCGCAAAATATCAAAAATCAAATTCATTACGGCGCGCATTATACCGATCACGAACACACAGATCTCAAGCTGAGATTCATCAATCACAGGACAAAGCGACGACGTTTAAACGGCGGTGGAACGTCGTCGACTCGACCGCAAAGAAAAACGAATTAGTCAAATGAAGCACGTTTGGCTAATGACGCCAAGTGCAATAAGTAGCACGTGTGTAGTCGCATAGATTTGCGGCTGACACGTGAGGCGTCGCCTGCTTTTGGCACGCAATGTGACACGTGTAACGTATATTTGTCTTGTTGATTCATCGCATTCGAATTACCGTTTTATTCTCTATCTTCTTACGATTACTTTTCCGCCAATTTGTCAGCAACTTTGTTTCTGCCCAATTAACACGAGCTTGAATTACGATTATATACATTGTTGAAA
>NW_006264377.1:186519-192633 GCF_000469605.1 Apis dorsata | reverse complement strand
CATTTATATATATATATATATATATATATATATATATATATATCTACTTTCGTATTAATTTGTTTTCAATGTTTGTTTGTCTTATTAAAATCATTCTTAATCTTTTTAATTTTTAATTTTCTAAATCATTCACACACGAATCATTGTCTTAATCTAAAAAATTTCGTTCAATGTTATTGAAGATATAATAAGTATCTATCTATGTACTATAAGTATCTCAAGATTTATCCCTTTAAATAGAGATTGATCCTGTTCCATCTGGTCTCTATTAGCGACGTCATTGGATATCTGGAAGGTAGCTACAGCTATAGACATAACAGAACACACACGAAAATTCGAGATGCCATCGAAAGTGGGTCGATCGAAGAGCTAGGTTGTTGAAAAAGCTTTATAGCTGGGTCTATTGTCGTCTCGAGTGCTCGGTGCTGAAAGAATTGCCTCTTATATCCACATCTTTGCGTCTTTTTTTGCGTTTTTTTTTTAACCAATTAAAGCTTCAGACTGGACGTTTCGAAAAATTGTACAATGAACGAGTTTTCTTCCTGCTTTTCTATAAAATTTCACGAATCATTGTGTACCTTCCATCTTTGATGAATCTCGTTATTTGCTCGATCAATTGCTTCGATCATTCGAATGGCTATAAAAAATTTTAAATATTTAGAATTTGTATGTAATTATATTTTATGATTCTTATATTTAATTTTGAAGATTATCTTCTAGTTTTCCAACAATAAGTTCTGTTTCATGGCGTCTTCGCTTCCTAATCACACCAATCCTGCTTTAGTTATCGTAATAAGTTCGTGCTCGTGTTATTAATTAGATACCATAGCTTCATAATAGCCACGCTCGATTCAGTAATAATTATGCGAGTTTCGAGCATAAATCTGAATATGATGGTAACGTTGCATCAAAATTATTTATTTTATTAAAAATTTGTGAAAAGTTTATATTTACAGAAAATGTTATTTTGATTAGATTTATTTTCGAATATCTCTTGTAACGAAAATTTCGTCAAATTTATGAGTGGCAACATAGACTCGAAATTGGGAAGTCATTTTGTAACTCGCAAATTTACGGATATTACTTTCGAAATACCTGGCAAAGGAAGTCCCTAGAGAAATAGGATTATTATTAGGGACATACCAGGCTAAGTTCATCCGCACATAAGAGAAGAGTCAGCAGTTTAACCAACAGAGTCACTAAAATATTATTGCATTATAAGTATCACTTGTAGCATAAGTAGCACTTATCTCAAGAACTCATTATCAGATTATTTAGCAGCTGAAATGTTGCTACTATCTGTAGATATAAAATTCATAACAAAGCTATGTTGTATCATGTGAATTACAATTTACTAATTGATAAAGCTTTTCGATTAAAAATTACATATAGGATGTATATCAAACAGTTGATATATATAATGGATAATTCTGCAAAATTCTTGAATTGAATACCAAAGATAATCATTTTATTTATGATTCAATTACATCCTTTATCGAAATCCACATCGTACAACTGTATATTTATCTTCTTTAATGCTCGTTGCTCGACTTTCTTATAATAGTTTGTATAATACCAATCGTCACGATTTATTGGAATAAAACAGGAATACGACGATAATTATAAAAAAAATCATGTTTGACAAGTCAGAATGATGCAACTTATCCTATTTTCGTATTATAATTTAACTCCAACAAATTTGATTATTTCCGTCGTAATTAATATTCGACGTATTTAATTGGACAATTCGTACAATGGCTTCTACGAAACTTCTCCATATAATTGCAATCGCATAGCATCTCCGTAATTGATACCTTAGAATGCCAATTATTCAGACATTAATCATCTGTAAATTGATTCGCCTATGAGAATATCATGTATTCTCGTCGACAGAAATTCTTGACTTTGAGACGTGGAAACAGTTGCGTGCTTATATTCAAGATCGTTAGATTTCTATACTCGAGAGTTTCGTGGATATAATCAATAGTGGAAATATTATTACCAGATTAAACTGATTCCTAACTTGCTAGATAATCTATCGCAATTCTGAGATGCAGATTGGCAGATCGAATATAAAATTCATTAATCAATGATATTCGAAGAAATCAGGATGTTTCGTATTCTCAATTTTAATCAAAATATTTAAAAATAATTTTGATATTAACTTTAATTTTATATGTAATAATAATTGAGATTTTAATTTTGTATTTAATGTATACGAAATAGAGATAGACATTGTTTGCAGACAGTCTGTCACACATTGTTCATGAATATTATATGTGAGCTGTTATATATACATTGTGTCACGTGCTATAATATATTATATGCCCATATCTTACAGTACTCTGTTAATTGTCTCCAGGTATCTAGAAACCTTGTTCATGTACGTGAAACTGATATAATTGAAGAACAATATATTTTGTCACTCTTTTGTCTGTCGAATTTATTAATCTTTAAAAGAAAAACTTTCCAGATAATGATAATTTAAAAAATATATTTTTATAACAAAGATATGGCAGCTCTTTCTAAAGAGATATAATTCAAATTTTTAGAGCATTTATTTCATTTTATTTTATGCTCTCTTGAAAACTCATTAAAATTTAATCTAATACATTATTCTATGCAAACAATAATAATAATAACAAATAATCCTATATAATTCTCTGGAATTTAAAATAATGCATCTTTACACCTTGCATAAAAATAAAATTTCAAGAATGTAGCATCCACCGTTCCAATGAGGCGCAAAGTTATTGTGCGATCATAAAAACGTGACATCATAAAGAACACTTGATCTGATTAGCTTTGAAATTCGCAATTAGCGAATCATAACGAGATTGTGCAGATTTTTATCCAGAATTTTTATCCAGGAATTCCAGAATTCTTGGGAAAATATTTGCATAGATATATGAATACATTCGGATACAAAATATTACAAATAAACCAGTTCGAATAGCAATAAGAGAATATGAATACAGGCAAAGTTTTTGACGGTTTTTCAATAAACGTTGACAACACGGTTTATAACTAAAAGAGAGAAACATCATTTCTGTAAAATGTTTTCGAAAAATATCGATAAAAATGTATCATATTCTTTTACAAAAATAAAATGTATCGGGAAATAGTACAAACACTTTCCAATAAAACGATATTAATATCTGCTGTTATTTAAAAAAAAGAAAGAAAGAAAAAATATTAGAATTTCGTAAACTGAAATTTGTTAAAAAAAAAAAAAATTAAAGTTTTGTTATTGTATATTTCTATATTCATATTTCTTGAAAACTGTCTCTCGTAAACTTGTCAAAGTCCACAGGTTCAAATGTAATTACGTTCTACGTTGCAATAAAAAATAAAAGTTGGACGATGAATTTATTAAAAACTTCCTTTCATATTTCAGATGAGTTCAGAAGTAAAGTTGCCTGTGAGAATGATGTCATCAATCTTGTCTGCCATCCAGGACAGAGGGTTGCCATTTTCAGTGCATCGTTCGGTAGAACGGAGTACGAATCCCTTCAATGTCCACAACCCCACGACGTGAAGGAGGAAAGTGAGTAGAAAATTGTAAAATCTTAAAATTTCACTCCTTAATATCACAATTACGCATTTCGTCTAAAGATTATTGGATTAAAATTAATCTTGATTTCACGCCACTTGTAAATTTAAAAAAATTATTTTTCTTTCGCGTAAAAATTGTAAGAAGATTCGCTTGTAAAAATTAAACTTTCGACCATCGGGGAATAAGTTTAGCTGTTGGAAAGATTTAAAAACACTCTTATAAGTTAACGTCTTAATAATTCTACTAAATATCGTTCTCTCGAATCGTGAAAGCCCTCAAGGAAAGTAATGGCCAAAAAAGATATTTGGAAGTTAGCCGGATCATTAAATGTTTACGCGAGCGTAAACATTCATGGGCGCGCTGTTAAAGCAAGAGCATATATCTACCTTGTAATGGTATGCTTATGAATCTCAAACCTGTTTTTCGGAAGATTTACAGTAATATCAATATTCTTTTTATCTCGATGAAATATTATTCTTTAATTTTATCTTATGTTTCGATTTTGTAAAATAGCCTTTGATTAAAAGTATTTTTCTTCATAAATCTATTAATTTTATTAAAGTGTTTTAAACTCAACAATTTCTGTTGAATAAAATCATCGTGACTTTTGTATTTTTTAAAGATTGGAGGATCGATACTCTTTTGTTTTTCCTTCCGTATTCATTCCTGAGCGGATTGTGCAATGAATAAATCAAATATATATCGATATTTAAATCGATTTCATTATCATAAATTATAAATTATGCGTCGAAATAATATTTTATGTGTTTAAAATTTCTTTCAAATATATTTAAAAATTTGTATATCAAGTTCTAAAAATCTTAAAAATATCTGTTCCTTCTTTTCATTCCATGAAATTAATTCAAATAGTTCAAATAGATGTTAAAACAAATCCGTGAAATTGCGCATTTGCATTCAATGGCGGTTCGAATCGATTCGAAGTGGTGGACTTTACGGAGCTGGGGGTTGCTATCAACCCATTCGTGACGTTGTCCAGACGGCATCTTCGCGACAGCAACCCTCGAAAACATTGAAATGCTATCACTCGCTGTGAAAGGGTTTCCTTATCCAATGACTTCGTCTCTCCCTGATCTCGTTAATCAACGAATTTTTCTACAAATGTTTATGAGCTCGATCTCGATTTTCCAGTCGTAAATATGCTCGTGGAAAAGTATTTCATCACATTCTGTTGAATCTTAAACGTTTTATTTCCGTAAAATAATACATTTGAATTTTTCTGTAGATATGAAAATCAGAAAGTGGATATTTTCGACGAAATGGAACAGTTTCGAACAATTTTTGAAATATAGGTTATTTAAAAAGTAAAATTTTTAGTTTTAAATCTCTAATTCAAATTCCAACTCTGATATCAAAGTATGTTAAATATCATAAAAATTGGAAAAAGTTTTGATAATAATCCTGAATACATACACATGAAATTTTATATTATTCGTGTCAGTATAAAAATTCTCGCGTAACAGTAATTGTGTTACGCATGAAAAATTAATGGTTTTATATTTTTTGTATTTTATTAACTCTGAAGAATTATCTTTATCGTTTAGAATAAAATAACACTTTTACAATTCGTTCGATTATTAAAATTTAACATCCACCGTGATTTTCATTCCCGTTTCTTCCGACAAAGATTTTTATTAAAATTTTTGAAATTAGATCAGAGTGGAACTCTTTATTAATTTTCTCTATCGAATAAATTCTCGAATCAATGAAGTTCTTCTCGCGGTCGATGAGGTAATATAACCAGTTCAAAAGTTTCCTCCCATGTTCTTTAATTCCACTCGAACGTGACAATGAAATACACGTAATAGTCGTTTCACCAATGATTCTCCATGGTATTGTTACCCACGATATCGTTTCAATCTGCGTGTTCCTTAGTGATATGTAATCCGGTTTTATCACATCAATAGAATGCAAAAGAAATTTGTCATAACGATAACGAATCAAATTAACGATTCGAAAGGGGATGCGAGAAAAAATTGATGAAATTACAATTTAATTCTTCGAAAAAAATATAAAGAAACTTCCAAAACTTTCCATTGGTGTGTTATTGAAGATTATTACATTAAATTTGTTCAACTTTATAGACGTTTAATTAATATCAGGAAATTTTTATCAAAGATTCTTTCATTCTTCATTTTGCGTCAATGAAACATTTAACAAAATATTTATAATTAATTCCTTTTCCTTTATACTTAATTACTTAATCAAATCCAATTTCCATAGATTTATTTCGAACCAGAGTTCCACACAAAAAAAGGAAAGATATTTTTCTTTACGCGATCAATATTCTCAGAAAATAAAGCGAAACAAAAATATCAAAGAAAACAAAACAATCGAGATTCTTTTCAAAGTGAACAAAAAGGAAATAAAACAATGCTTTGTATTCGTACGAGAGGAATACGGGATTCATGTCAAGCGTGGGATTATTAACCGTAGATTGATGAAGTTGACATTTCCATTAAGCGCGGTGAAGTAGTCACAGTCAACCTTTAATCCGACATTCAGTTTTCATCCGGCGAACGATCCATGCAATTACTGAT
>NW_006264377.1:184450-186353 GCF_000469605.1 Apis dorsata | reverse complement strand
CTCTCTCTCTCTCTCTCTCTCTCTCTCTCTCTCTCTCTCTCTCTCTCTTTTTTTCATCCTCGACGAAACTACGGACAAATGCGCTGAATAGATCAATTTTGTCTGGTTACAGCTTGCATGGCATCGTACGCGACAGAAACCGTGATGAATTTGTGCCATGGAAAACGACGCTGTTCGGTGGTTGCAAACAGTTCGACATTCGGTGAACCCTGTAGCCCGGAAAGCAGAACGTATTTGAAAGTTGTTTACACGTGTGGTGAGTCTGATTAATATATACGCTTATTATTAAGCGTATTGATTATTATTACATAATGAATATATCTATTAATTTTCGTTTATCGAATAAAAATAGATATTATAAATGAACTCGGTTAAAAAGTTGATGATATTTTAAATTATATAGTTTTGTAAACAAATAAAAAAAGAAATGATGGTATAATCATATAAATATTAGAATTAATTGAAAATTAAAGAAACATTAAATTTTCATCGTTTTCAATTATATTTAAAGTTGAATAACTTGATAAAAAAAAATCGTACAGTAAGTTTTAGGCGATTATTGTAAAGGGAAAATTTCAATCTTCAATTACAAAAAAATTTTATTTGTGTTTTTACAGCCGAATTTTTAAAATTTCTTGAAAAAAAAAAAGAATCTTTTTTATTTGCTATATGATATAAAATCTGTAAACATCTTTGAAGAAAACGAATTCAGAATAATGAAAATAGAAGTTTTAATCTTTGAAATAAATGCAAGTTGATTATTGTACTTCTTTTTTTTTACAAAATTATAAAGATTTAAAATATCAACAATTTTTCATCGATTCTATTAATTCACTTATTACTCTTTATTGTATATAATATTACATTTAGATTTTTAGAATCTTTGTAATTATTATGACAGATATTATTTTATAAATTGGATAAAGATAAGAAGCATGAAATTCATTTAAAATTTAATTGAAAATTAATTTACGGGAAGGCGGGATAATAATTAATATTCACAATTGAAATAATTTATCTTTATACTTCGAATCAATTTTAAAGCAAAGAGTATTTTCAATTAATCATTTAATTTCTCAGTTTCTCAAATATTTAACCTCATTAAACAATCCAAAATGAACTTTCTTCATTTATTCAATTGGGTAATTGCCAACAGATCCGTATCCTAATCACAGCTTCATTAAAGAAACAATTTCCAATGTTACTACCTTTTTCCATCCATCCAATTAATGTAAATTGATACAAATATTCTCATTTCATTTATTATCTTTTAATTCATTATTCCACAGAACATTTCAACGTTAATTTAATTCTACCGATTGTCCATAAACTCATCAATCTCAATCCTTCGGCGCGATATCACACGTGTTACGGATTAATTTTTCAAGTGAATTTTTAAATCGCTATTTTCATATACATTCGGTTATTATTCGCAGAACGAGAGAAATCGATAGTCGAATGTTATAACGCGCCTCATCGCGAATATTTGGAACGAATTTGGACATTTTTCACGTGCGACAAATGGAGCGGAACATTTGTTTCCCGCGAAACGTCATATTCTCTGTGATCTCTTATGAAACGGTTCGCCCGGGAAAATTGTTCGTTCTTACGTAATAAATCACCGCGTATTTTTAATGCACGAGTGAAAACAAGGGGGATGGCGGCCAATTTAATTTGGATCGTGAACAAACACTACCTCGCGATCAAATAATTTTTACAAACAATTTCACATCTGAGATGCGTTAATTCGCATCGCTTAATAATAAAAAATTTTATTTGATTTTTTTTTTTTACACATTTAAAAAATATTCCGATTCGATGGTCGTGTAATTACGTGTGCGCCATATGAAACGTCCAATTCTATTAAAATAAATCGACGAGGGATAAGATTGAAATAAAAATA
>NW_006264377.1:142583-184172 GCF_000469605.1 Apis dorsata | reverse complement strand
TAAAATTTAAAAACGTTTTGCGAGACAAAATATATATATATATATATATATATATATATATATAAAATTAGTTAAAATCTATAAACTAGAAAATATTATACATCTTCCATTAACTCAAGAATTATTTTATAAGAGTTTCATTTGCAATTTCATTTCGTCCAATATATAATTATACTTTACTTACCATTTAAACTTACGTCTTTTCTATAATAAATATTATTTGAAAGAAACGTGTGTCCAAATAATAATCTGTACAATTTAAACAATCTGAAATAATCAAAACGAATAAAATAAAGAAATGTTTTAACTAGACAAAATACAAAGATTGACAAGAAGCATTTTCCAGAGATGTTTTTAGCAACCACGAACAGTATATAACCGATTATAAATTTATTTGTTTGGCAATCATGCCAAACAAGACTCTAGATTAATATATATGAACTGAGAACGATAACAAAGATCGATGATATCGAAAAATATCGAGAAATAGAATGATCTCGCAGTACTGACACAACCTCCCAATTAAAATGTCAGCTATAAACAAATAAAATTCTATTGATTGGAAGATCATCATTCTATTTCACTTTGTCTCCGATGTCAGCCCCTAGTCGATCTTTGTCACTGTCCTCAGCCAATAACAAGAATGCACATGATGAAAGAAGAATAGAATAGATGGAATAGAAAATGCCCAGTCATCTTTTGCGAATGCACTATAATTTAACGCACATTTGTCTCTCTAAATGATGTAGCAATCGTATCATGTTACTCTGTTCACAATTAGCTTTTTCCTCTTCTACTATTACAAAATAAAATGTGTTGACGTCACGTGTTGAAAATCTAGACGCTTGTGGATGACAAAGACTGTTTCAATTCGGGATCTAATGAGCAAGCAACATCCGCCATCAAGTCGGAAGTCCGTGTTACCGGCGTCGATTGACCCAAAAAGCTCGAGGACGATTGACACGGCCTTCCGGCTCGTGGTAAGTTCTCCTGCTGATAGCTTTCCACTGCGAACGGCCCGTTTCTACATTTAATGGCCAGTCAGTCCATGAACGAAAGTAATCGCTTAATAGCCATTGTTTGGACCTGTGGCAAGTGAATAATGATCTGTCGTATTCCATTCGAAAGTTCCACCATTGGTAACCTTTAATACTTGGAATTCGCCAATTTTCGAGCACGTTAAATGGGAATGAATTCTTCTCCTCAATTTCTTTTCATTCCGCTTCGAGATAGACATTTCAATGAGCTTTGATGGATTTCAGGCCGTTATCTAGTTATATATTACCTAAAGTTTGGTCATTAAACTGAGATATTTGAAAAATGAGAAGTTTTAAACAATATTTCTTTTCTTGTTTAATTATGAATAAATTTGACGATGAATTAGATCGAGAACATTTCTTGAGAATGCAAAAGGATTTTCAGAAATATCGTGTACGAGGCTATTAATTTATTGCTCGTTATTCAGATGAGATTCTCAATGAGAGAAAACTTTGCAAAGAATTAATTTATGATCGAAGTCTGAACGAGAAAATCAGAAACGTAAATTAATCATGATATACGATATACAAATCTAATATATTCGACTTATCAGAAAATTTCTTAAAAACTTTTTTCTTGAATGATGAAAACCACGGTAAAAAAAACGTAATTTCCCTGAAGAAATTAAACGCACCATATTTTTTCTTCTTAAAACGAATAAATATATCCAGCATTCCTTACACTGTATATCTCTTTATGCAATATTTCTTTTCATAAAAAGGAAAATAATTAAAATTTCACCTTCCTTAAAATTCTAAAAAGAATACAAATATAATCTAATTTATATTAAATCACAAACAAAGATGTTAATCAAATTAGAACGTTAAGGAAGCTCCATAAAACACCCGAAAAGGAAATCCCGGAAAATCCTAGAGAACTCAATTTCAATCGTTCTAACTTTCAAATCCCATTAAACTCGGGTGAAGATCGAGCGGAATCATCCCGGTCAGAATCCTTCTGCGACCGTCGAAAGCACGCGCTCCAGAAATCATTCCGCCTCCTTCGAGAAACAACCACCTTTTATGACAAAAATAAAAATCCAATATGAGATATGAACAAAAAGTGGAATGTTTTTTTTTATTTTCTGATATTGATAATATATTATTTTTTTCTATCAGTTTTATTGCTGATAATGTTTTCTATTATTAATTAAAATTTCGCAATTGTGCAACGATTTATGTGCGTAATGATAATATTAGTGAGTTTTGTTCTTAGCTTTCGTTATCAGTAAAACAGGATGTTTCTATTGAAAGAGTAATGAATCAATGCCAAATTAATTAATTTAATATTCAATGGATTCCTATTATATGAATTTATTCAATCATATGTGTCGTTTATTTTTTTTAGCAAAATTTTTAGCAAAAAGATTATCAAATAATATTTTTAAATATTATTTTAAAATAAATATTAATAACTTCAATATTTATTCGATTTAATCAATTCAAGAACATATCACGCAAGCTTGTTTTTCTCGAAAAATCAATAATGGAAGTTTTACCATCGCTATTATTCCAAACTATTTGTTCCCTGTCGGGTTCATATAAATGGAGTTCTATTGAAATTTGACATTAATTTATCGTCCTTTCAAGACTCCTATTATACTTGTGGTGACATCTAGGAATAACTATCTATTACTAAATCTGTACCACGAGTATATGTGATCATAAAATATAAACTAACAATTAAAAAACATATTCTCTATACAAATAGAAAAAAATCATATGTAATATTGTCAATATTAAAAAACAAAAAACATTTTATCAAAATACTCTTTTATTCCTATAAAAGCCAATTAATAAGGGATCAGATTAAAGAATAATCTTATAAAAATCCATTCGATAGGCAATTTCATTTTTCTCTCTGGATCATCGTAATATGTATTTTCAAAAACAGCCCTTTATCCACTAAGACATACACGAATCTATCTATCGAATAAGTTTCCGTGGAAAATTTCAGAATAACGACACCATACCTTTAACGGCCCTTGAAGAAATCCGCTCGAGCGTATCGCGAGCGTATAACGAGGCGTCCACTCGTAACGCTGGTTATTCTCATTGTGCACACGCAACACAGGCAAAAGATAAATTCTCTCTCTTTTTTTTTTTTCTTTTCCCTCCTTTTCTTCGGTTGGAACACGCCACTGGTCCGCGGATACTTTTAATGGCACTCGTCGCGCAACATTGTCGGCCGGAAATGACTGCTCGCACATTGTAGGCGAGTTTATGACACCGGCTGGGATCGCCAAAGAGGACAAGAAAATAAAACTCGTTAAGGATGTTTCTACTTTCCGCAAGTTTTCTTTTTGGCGAAAGTTTTGGGAGAGAAGTTAATGGAGAATTGTCATGTGTGAAACGAATAATATATTTGGTGACTGATAGATGTATGCTATTAAGACTTTCATGTTTAAAAAAATGATAAATTTGGAACGATAACAAGAAGAAAGCAAAAAGGTATTGTGAGATTTTGATTTTTGGATTTATAGATTTTTACAGGAGTGTGATTGCTGTTTTGATAAATATTGTATTAGTACAAACTCGAAAATATTGTAGCTACAGTTATTATATTGTATTTTTTTGTAAGTATCTTCAAGGTTTTTTTTAAGGTAATTTGGATTCACGTTTAATGGCCTTCGCAAGTTTTTTTATTTCTATTACTTTTTTATTTCTATTTTTATTTTAATGGTTTTTGTTTTGTATTAATTTTTTATAACTTTGTCTTAATTTTCTTTGTCTAAATTTCATTTGGAGTTGGTTGTTAGTTGCTAACCAGATCCAAAATTTCTTGGCTTTTCTTTTTTTTATGATTTTTTTTCCTCTACTCCAATTTTCTCTACATCGTCTGTTTTTCTTTTTTTCTCCATATCCTTTTTTCTTCTTTTCTATCTCTATTTTTGTCTTTTTTGGCATTTTTAAGGACTCGTGTTTTCCTCCATATTATAATTTTTATTCCTGATGTTAATGTAATTATTTTTATTATTAATTATCATTAATATTCCAATTAGTAAATATATTTATTTATTTATAAATTGAATCTTTGATACTAATTATCATCATAGATTAATTCCATAAAGTAATACTCTTATATTATTATCATATATTATATGATAAAGCAGAAAAATTTGAAGAAAAAATTTCCGATTAAAAATTCAGGAATATTAATGTAATGAATATGTTTGAGTTAATAAATTGATCACAGTTAATAAATTCAGCTTTAAAAAAAGCTTTCCATAAATATTTTATCTTAAAACGCTGAATCACTCTTATGATGCAATACGTATTAACTACGTATATTTTATGCATTCCATCAAGCTGTCGTAGAAATTGCAAAACATCATTGTATAATCTGATAATCTCAAAAGTTACACATATTCATTGAATGAAGAATGAAACAGAATCAATAATAAATATATGAATGCAAATATTCTCCAGCATTCTAATTATATATTAATTATTCGTGTTACTTGAAGAGGAATCAAAATGATCTTGAGGTTAATACAATATTAATATGCAATGATGGTATATTTATATTAAATCGATGCAGTGAGCCATTGTTGCATTAATTTTGAACAATAACACGTAATATGCAAATTTAAAATGTATGAAATATTACTTTCATTCGAAGTATCAAGTTCATTAATAAATATTTCAATTATTGATTCATCTCGCGAAACACTTAATAAATAAAAATATTTTTATCCAGTATTTTTCAAAATTTTGATTTTTCAAATTTCTCTTTTATATATTTTTTTTTTTTCTTAATTATTCTCAGTTACTTTCAATGTATTAACTACTATAGATTTCTAGAATGTTTCGTATTCCAATAATTCTTCTTTTTCAATTTTAATCTCGAAGATAAAATAAAGTTATTTTTCATTGAATGCAAATTCTATTTCAAAAGAAATCACAAAATTTAATAATAAAGAATTAACCATTATAAGAATTCTATTTCTTTTATTTTCTTTTTTCATTATATCAGCAACTACGAGAAAGTGTTCGAAACTTTTGTTTCTACCAGCTTTCCAAACGATTTTCCATTTTATCCACGAAATGGAAAATCGACTGTTCATGGCGACGATCAATTCGAGTAATCGATGGAATGTTTCACGTACTCACAGTTGAACTCTTTTTTTTAAATCCTAGAATTTTATACGCCGATCATACCACTTCTATTTTCAGATATTTTTTTGCGAATAGACTACGCTTGGATTCCAGATAAAATATTCGGATCATGATTGAGCATCGTTGACAACAAATCCGACACGTTCAAGACTAAAAATTATATTTAAATTAGTACCAGATATTTTGTATTTTTATGAAAGAAGTTATATTTAAAATAGTAACAAAAAATGGAAAAAATTAAATGAATATGAAAATAACAATGGTTTAAAAAAGAGAATGTGAAAGAGAAGTACAATATGATTGTCTTTCGAAATTGTGAATAAAGGTTAATAAACGAAGATAAAAAAAGGATGATCATAAGGAGTCGTAAGCGAAACTCGATGCAAATACGGGTTTGCATTATGCAAATATCATTACATCTCTATATCGTAGAATACGATGCGTTTAATATAAATGTAAATATAAAACATAATGTGCCAAGTTAATTAGCGGAATTCCCTTGAATGGAAACCACAACGTCGAAAGAAATGTAAATAAAATGAACTACGCTCTATTCCCCTTGTTATTGTTCTAACATTCTGTAAGATTTTACGTATGGAACACGTGATTTGTGTGTATAATTTCGTTGTAAGTAAATATACGAAAGATAATATCAACAAAATATAAAACCACACTTTCTTTCTTCAAAAGCCAAAATTTTTGCGATTCATTTCGAAATTCATTTCGATTCATTATAACTTTATAAGTGTTGTCAATCTTTTTATAACAAACTTCTCAGATTCTCAGATTAAATTATAAATCTGAATTGTGATAAATCACAATTTCTCTCACGAACAAAATAACAAAGAATTAATTTCAATCCATCCCGTATAAATCGAACGCTCAAAAAACAATCATCGATCCTTGCAGTCTCATTTATCCTCAAACGATCGTGCAATTTACCGCACAGACATTTCTCTCGAACAAAATTTCCATCTGTCGTCAGTTTTTTTTTCATTATGCCTCGATTTATCGAAGCTCGTTTCACGAATTAGCACGTGTCTATGGAACAGTGTTAATTAGCGGTGCATTAGAAAACAAATGTTTCGCGCATTGCATTCGTATGCACCGACGAAAAAACAGCCTGCTCTCGAAACAGAAGTCATTAATCAATGGTTTCGTTTGTGAAACACTCTCATGAAGACCGACATAAAAGTAAAAATCTTCTCGTGATACTCCTAAATGCACGGCAAAATATTAAAAATGTTTTACGCGCCAAAATTAATATGACAGGAATATGGCTTCTCTTTTAGAAAGCTTTCTTCTTTTTTTATTATATGCTTTTATATATCTTATCTATTTTTATTATACATTTATTATACATACCAGGCTTGAAATTATTTATGAAACCAAAATTATTGTCATCGAAACTGTAAAATGGAAGCTGGAGTTTTTAGATTTATCGAATTCTTATATACGATCAATATATTTTTCGCACAAATTCGATGATATTTCTTTTGAATCGTGCGAAAAAGATCTTAGGTTCTATTGGATCTATCATATTGCCTATTATTCGTGATTATCAAAAGAGATCCATCATTTTTCTACTCCAAAAATGTTATCTTTTCGAGTACAAGTGCGTTCGATTTCATCTTACTCTTGGTTTTCTCTTTCTATACTGAAAAAAAAAGAAGAATAAGAGAAGGAAAAAGTAAAAAAAAAAAAAAAAGGAAAAAAGGCAACGTACACGAAAAAAAAGAAGGAAGAACACAGTGGACGATATTCTAATTTAACAGTGAGTCATGTATGCCATAAGCCGTGGTTTTTCCACCGGCGAACAAAATATGCGCATACGTTTCCGTGAAAAAGCTTGGAGAATAATAAGCGTGCACGCCACCAGGGCCACAAATATTCTTTCTCGTGGGATCGAATTTCACCCTCATATCCCCTAGGCGATTTTTATCGCGATAAGTTACGACGAAGAACGCCTATTGCATCGTGTCAACTTTTCTTGCGTGACGACGTTTCAGCGACAGCCCTCCGCTAATCCCTTTGCGACATGCTTAAAAGATCGAAAAAGTTGGAAAATTTAAGACAGGAGTAGGATTTTTCTTGCTCTACATACCTTTTCCTAATAAAACTTGAAGTGTTGGATTTCGATGATTAATTCGAATCACGAATTATTCCTTCCATATTCCCTTAAATATTGCCACGATTTGAAATTTCTTTGATTTTCTCCACTCGATTTTGTCTCAATATCTTCTGTCGATTGCGTGAAAATTGGAAAATTTCAAATCGAAAGTTTCGTTAGATGAATTTCTTTATTTCTTCTACATCCCTTAAGTATTACCAGACTTGAAATTCTTTGATATCTTTACTCAAAATCTTCTCGATAAGTATCATGATTATGATATATGTATTGTGAAACTCGATGAAGTAGAAGAATGTGGTTTTTATTCAAATCCTATTGGAAAGCGACGATACTTTCTTCGTGCTCAACGTCAGACTATTGGCTCGAAATAATTATGGACATGATCTCAAAATCTAATTGGATTTTCATGAATTATCCTCGAACATCAAAGTACTTTAATATCTGATAATTTGTTATCATTCTCAGTCTTATTAAACAGGTGGTTATTAATTTGCCTCCAATAATACAACGAACCATACTTAATTTTTTTCTTGTTTTTCACAGGAAGATTTGGAATTTTTTAAAATACTTTTTGGAAATTAATTTGTTTAAGATAAATTATGTGAAAGAAAATGTCGTAATCATGAATTAATGATGAAATTTCAAATTTTTAAATTCAAAAAATTGTTTTGCAAATATGTTTCAATATTCTTTCCCATACAGTTTATATTTTACTTAAAATTTATATGTAATTCAATATATGTAATTAAATATTTTAGCATTGATATGATATTCCGTTTAAAATGTAATATATTATAAATGAACCAATGTACGAATTGTAGAAAATTTTGTCATGAACAGTTCAGTCATGGAAAATATACGTGACACGTTAAACCATGTATGAAGGAAAGTTTATTCAGGGAATCAGGAACACGACGCATCCTTTTCCACTTCATTTGTCCTCGTTAAATTTTCTCGATGACGGGTCTGGTGAAAGCGCAAGTGTTGGCGAAAGTGGAAGAATAAGCGGAAGAAGAGAAAGAAATAAAAAGGAGGTAGACGATAGTAAGAAGAAAAATGGTGGAAATAAAACCTGTCAAGGAAACGTCTTCAATTTCATTATGGATCATCGGATCGATTGTTTTTCAAATGACAATCAACAACTTCTATCGAAGAGATATTCATTCCCTCTTCCACTTTTAGATTATTTTCAAATAAAAGATAAATTCTAATCGTTATTAAATATGAACAAATTACTTCGATTCACTTTGATTTGAACTTGTAATCTTTCATGTTGAAAAATACTTTCATACAATATCTTGAATTCAATAATAATTTATTTCAATTCTATCCAACTTAAAAATTCGTCTTTGCTTATTTAATTCGTTCACTTCACAATCTTCATTTCACAAAATTCGAAATTTTTCACCAATTTATCTATCGTCCTTCGCAAGAATTTCCTGTTAAAGGTCCATTGAAATGTTTTTCAGCATCCGTTAGACGATCGAATGATGTTCGAACGACGCGACGGAAGTAACATTCCTCGAGGACGAGAAAGAAGGGCAGAGCAAATAACACGGAACGAACGCGAAGCGGAAACGAGCAATGTCTTTCGTGATTTCTAAATCCTCTGTTCCGTAGGACAGACGTTCTCTATTCCGTTATCACGGCTGGTAAAATACGGAGGAATTACGGCCAATCGTGATACTCGGCCTCGATTTTTCGAAAAGCCGGAATACCTCTCAATTCCTTCTTTTTCGTATTTCCGTCTAATACTCCACTTTGCTTTCCGATCCTTCATTATTCTACGTGAGTTAATTCTTCTTTTGCTAACTGAATTGTGTAAAAAATGTTATTAATCACGTATAAAGCAAAGTTATTAACGAAATAATAACTTTCAACGCATAGTGTTTGAAATTCAAGAAAGCTTGAATGAATATATTTCTCAAAGTTGCGCGCAAGATCGTATAATAATTTGAAATTTTCAAACAATTTAAAAAACATGTATTAATAATATTAATTATATTAAAATAAGAAATATCTGATAATATTGATATGTAATGGATAAATAAATTGGATTAAATATAATGCGTTGAAAGAATCTAGCGACAAGAAATGAAACATTGAAATAAAGTTAAAATTAATAAATAAAAAGGTATCACTGAAACGAATAAATTTAAATCGATTTTTTCGTCAGAAATTCCAATTACAAGGAGATTAATACTTGTTATCGGTAACAAGTTTGACATATTTCCCATTCATCCTTTAACTATCTCAGTCGAAGTGAATTATTTCTCAATAAAAATTAATTGTTTCACTTCTGTTGCCATATATGCTCGTTTAACTGGATTAAATAAGATAAAAATGACAAATAATTACATTTTAATTAGCGAGAAAATTTTCATAACGTAATATTATCATTTTAATTAATCGAAACATTTTTGCATAATTATAATTGTGCATCTAATTTAGTCATTCCATTATTTCCAATTTTCCTTATTTCTTTTTATTTCGTTGCATTTTAATCGTTTTTATTAACTTATAATAATTTTTTGAATATACGATTAAAATAAAATCAACGCTTCATTCATATCTTTCTTCCATTATTTTCCATTAACGAAAAACGATATACATGTACTATGTTATTTATGTACAAAGTATGTAATTTCATAATTTCGTAATGGAAATATATGTAGACATATATCTTAGATATATTTATAAATTTTCATCAAATAATTTTAAAATAAAAGATTTTAATACTTACAAATTGTATTGGAATGCTGTATTTTATAATGTCATTTTTTAAATTTTCCTTCTAAATCAGATGAATCTATATCAGAATACTTAATATATTAACTCTTCTGTGTTTATATTAAAGTAAAGTACGATCAGATATCGAAGATGAAACTAAACACGACGATGTAATCCCAGAAGTTGATGCATGTGCCAGGATAGTTATATACCAAGATATATATTATTTTCATCCAATCCCTTCGTTGGTCTGAAATAAAAATGAATATCGTGTTATTTTTGAAAAATTTCTATCATGAATATTATTGGATATCTATTAAAAAAAAAGAAAAAAAAAGGATTTATCATAAGAAACATTTGATATACTTTAATAATAATTTTCTTATAATTGTACCATTAAAAATATATATAATTTTGTAAAGTCTATAAAATTCTATATATTCTTTTTAATTTTTCTTTCAAGTTTTATATTAACTGACAACCATAATTAAAATTATAATTATATATTATTATATAATATCGATGTTTTATGAAAATTTTAAAATCAAGCTTCTTTTTTTTCTTTAATTTTATTTCACTTTATTTTTTTCCCTTCCCTTTTAAGTTAAGATCGAACGCGCATACGAAAAAGGAGGGAGTGATTTCTTTCGAAATGTTTGACAGAATCTTTAAAGTAAATATCTGGGATGACGTATTCTTGGGCCAAGAAAGCTGTTTAAAAGCTTCTCAAAGGATCTCATGTCCTGATTCCGAAATTGCTTCTTGGCACGGAATAAACGGAAGAATATCCGTTTTATTTTCCTCATTTTTTTTACCTTCATACGGATAAACTTATTCCCATATTCATATCGGTTTTTTCTATCGTGCTTATTTTCATTTCTCATCTTTCCTTCTCTCTCTCTCTCTCTCTCTCGCTCTCTCTTTTTCTCTCTTTTACTTTTATGTCTTATTCGTAACGACTTTATGGATTTACATTTAAGTTGATCGTTTGATGAAAAGACTACATGCAAGTAGATTCTTTTCAAATAAATAGTTATTGAATTACTTTCATTCAACGTTATATTTTTATCCATTATTGGAAAGGAAATTTATAAATATCGTTTTTAAAATTTATCTATGGTATAAAAATATAGGAATTCAATTTAAATTAACTTCAATTTTACGTGAAATAAAATTATATCAATGCATATATTAGATTTGACAAGTCTGTTATTCCTTTCTCTTCGATTTAATTATAATTTTATTATTTTTCATATGGAAAATAATCATCAATATTCAATGATACGTTTGTTTTTTTTATTAAAAATATATTTTATAATATAAAACAGATAATAAAATAAGCTTTTCAAGTCCAATTTATATTCTATAGATTAATAAAATAATTATTTTTTGATAATGAAAGAAATTCATATTTTCCAATATTAATTTTCTCGAATTTCTTCTCTCTTCTTGTTACCAAGATTTTATTTATTTCTTTTTCTTCCTCTTCTTTTTAATATATCATTAACTCCATTATTATTCCCAAATTTAATTCCCAAAAAAATTTCATTATAATTTTCATCGAAGCTCTTCCCGTCTCATAACACATTCTCGATATAGCTCATCGCCGTTCCATTAATAAAAGTTATCACGGAATCCACACCTACACGCACAAGAGATGGAATTTATTCGTGGGATCAGAGAACTCTATCGTTGAACCTGGCCAGAACTTTTGTGGTATGTGGCAATGAAAATAATTTTGAAGGCGGTGTTCGAAACGTGGAACCAACGAATTCAATTGGCCGAGACAGATCCTCGGCCGAGTTTTTTCCGATTTCCATTTTAAAGAGTGAATTACGCGGCACATGGCCGCCTCATGAAACATTGATGAACTAATCTCCTTCGAGGATTGACCGTACGTTCTGACTTTCAATCCTTGCCTCTCGAAACTTTGATTTTTTCTTTCTCTCTCTCTCTTTCTCTCTCTCTTTTTATACTTGGATAAGATTATCTCTGAGTTGCTTTTAAATTCATCAGAGACAAAATAAACTGACGAGAAATTAACTTGGATGAATTATTTCCTCGGTTGAGGAATACTTGTGATTACAGTTCGCGAAAAAATCAATGTTCCCTTTGGAATATTGCCATTTAAGTGAAGGAACCAATTATTGTGTGCAATAAAAATAATATCTTTATTTTATAATTATAGTTGAACGAAAAATGAATTAAAATTTTCACTCGTGTCATATAAATATTTAATTATTCGTAGAGTATGAATACATTTGAGAGTAAAATTTTCGACAATTGATTTTAAGATTATTTTCAATCCAATTAATTTTCTACTTGCGAAAAATAATTCGAATAACTTGAGAAAGTTAGAGAAATATTTATATTTTTATTCAAAAAATTTCAACATTTGGCAAATCATGAAATTGAAACATAAATCTCATTTCTTGATACCTTCTTGATCATTCTTGATGCGACGATTGATACAAATTCATAGAAACGTTCCAGAAACATTCTAGATTATATATTTTAATTTTATATAATATCCAACAAGATAATGATACAATAACAATAATTTGATTATGTAAATCTCACGAGTGTACGAAAATCAGGTTACTGTTAGTTTATCACTCAGAGCAATGCATAATCATTACCATTGTGATATTGTGCAGGCTAGTTACGAGTATTGTTCCATAGTGTGGATCAGTTTCCAAAGATCAGAAATGTTTGTTAATTGTAGCACAGAGTTCCAATTTCATTTTGTTTCTTTCGTTTAAAAAAAAAATAAATAAACAATTTCGAAGATTCGTTCAAATTGTATTATATATTTCATGATTTGTCTTCTGAAACATTATTGTATCTATCATAAAGATCCTCATCATAAAGATAATGAAATTATTTCTTATCTTCGTATATTAATTGCATTCAAAATCATTGAAATTTATTTTAATTATTGGATATGCTAGGGAATTCTACATAATGTTATTCTTTGATTGATATTACCATAACTAGAATGAAATGTATTTCTAGGAATCATTCTAAGAATTGCATAGCTTCGAGAAATATTTCTGAATTTCATTCGTCTAACAAAACTGTTTATCAAGCCAAGCAAACAGAACTAAATAGCTATTTGACTCGAACCCTTTGTTAGCCCATTTAAGCGCAACATGCTTGCGTATTGTTATATCGTGTGTAAACTTAATATTCGAGATCGATACTGCAACTGGAGTAACGAAACATAGTTTCTCTATTAACAATTTCATGTTCAACATATGTAACAATGAATAGATTTATTCAATGACGAATATGATCACATCGAGTATTCTTTTGTCAAAATATGTAAAAAAAGCAGAAAAATTTTCAATCATTTTGAATTTCTTTTTAAATACATACGATTGTTGCTATTAATATGCACAAATGTTTTTCCATTTATCAAAAATCAATATCCTCTTCGATTTTTAATTGTATATTGAATATTATTAGCTCCAAGGAATATTCAAGATGAACGTTTATAAAACTGCATTTATATAAATAAAAAAAATTCCTTTGCTAAAATATGATTTTATTTAATTTATAATGGTAGAGAGGAATTTATATAATATAGTTTTGATGAAAATTTGATAATTTTATTTTTTTGATATTTGCAATGATGTTATTTTAGGTTTTTTTTTCCATCCCATCCATTCATCGAAGAATTAATTCCGTAGAGAGAAGTTTTGCTCTTGTGTTGCAAAAATTGTAAATCCAAAATAAAATTGAAGGAAAAAGTAATGATAATAAAAAGAAATAATAAGTTTTATTTTAATAATAGATAATTTTGAAACAAATTTTTACTTCTTGTATAGAATGTTCCTTTTTGTTATTTTGATAATATTATTGTCAAAATATGAGGAATATTATATTAACATTACGCACAATTTACACACAATAATTTCTCGATGCTCTTTTGTTTATTTAATATTATAAATAATAGTTAAAATAACAACAATATGTTACAGGTATAATACAAATCAGTTGCAATAACGTGCGATAGCTTGGAGCGCTTTTAAACAGTTTGCTATGTGATATGAACTGTATATCGAAATATATGCCAAATTCTAACAAGAGAAACTGGCATTTCCTCAGTGGCTATCCAAATAGTTTGTCTGTTCGTTTAAATCCAAATCTGACTCTAAATCGTGCCTTTACCTTCTGTTCGTTTGTTCCAGTATCTTGACTCTATTTCCTTGTAGAACATGAACTTTAATTTCTGCTAAGATATTTTATCGTTATGAATAAAATTCGTTCAACATTCATTGAAATTTTCATTTGCACGTACAATTCCATTCGAGATTTATTGAAATTTTTCTGCGATTTTTGTACTTTTAAAAATATATTCTTCAATTCAATATTTTCAAATATTTGGAAAAGGAAAAAAAATAAAAACGTTGAATAAATAGGGCAACTATTACAATAGAAATTAAACAGAACTATAAAACTTGTGCTAATAAAAAAATTAATTTCATTTTCGAATTAAAAAATACTTTCAATTGAATTTAAAATTTTCACACGAAACCAACGCGAAAATAATTCACAAATCAAATTCAATCAATTTGCGGATCAGATTATTACAATCAATATATTATTACAATCAATTATAGAAGTCTTCATATATCTTGCACAAATTCAGTTAATAAATTGTGTTTATTAAAACTAATAATTCCATTTCATATAAAACATCATGAATATGTAATAAGATTGTAATGCATTAAACATAAAACAATTTTTTTATTAATGATATATCATTTATCAACAGAAAACTAACTTTAAATTTAAATAAAGAGTGAAGATATATTGAATTTTCTTTGAGAGCCAGTATTTATTCGCGATCGCGCAAAATTTTTGGCACTTTGTACGACAAATCTTATCTCTTTCAGAATAGAATTGAATTCCAACAATCAACCTCTACTACGCTCGGTTCGTAGCCGAATAATCCAGGTCATGTGGAATAATTTTAAAGAGAATCGAGTAAACTGCGCGAATTTAAGGAAATCAACGAACTGTTTGAGATGAGCGAAACTATTCGATCTGGATTATTCGGAAATTTCAATATATATCAAGTGTTTCATTTTCTTTGTGTGATGATCGCTATGATTATTCGATTCGGAATCGATTGTTATGGTTAACAAGTGAACATTGATTCATTTTTCCGAAAACAATCGATTTTAATATTTGTAAGTGCGTTTCGAAATTGTTTGGCGTATCGATTTGAATATGGTAGAACTCCATTTATAGTGAGGGGCATGAGTTAACCAATACTCGATGAAAAATTGTTGATATTGAAATCTTTTCACAGTCCTGAGTTTGTTTTTTTTTTTTTTTTCATATATAGATGAAAAAATAAAAATACTTTTTTCCTGAAATATTTGAAAAATTCGATTGATTGAAAAATTTCATTCGAGACATTGAAAAACTTTTTCTTTGTCTAAATCCACAAAAGATTGAAGTTTCTCTTTTACAATGATTTCGTAAAATTTAGGGTTTTTTTTTTCTTTTTTGCCAAATTATTGAATGTAACCGAAAACCAAAATTTAATGTTTTTCAAATTTTCTGATTCTAATAGAGTTCTATCGTAAATATTTCATTGGTGAAAAATGAATGTTCATATTGTGACCAAAAAGCATTGATTGTTATTCATGTACTATGACTTGCAAACGAATTTATTTTCCATACAATTCTCTTCAATGTTTGTTTAGAATTTTTTAGAACGCTTCAATTATTGCGACTTTTATAAATGCAAACGAGTGAATAAATATTTAAAATAATTGTATTTACAGATAGTTATTTGAAGACAGAATTTTACTTGGAAATGAAATTGTTATGTATATAACATGTATATATATAATACATACAATAAAAAATTGTTAATGAAATTATTAATTCTAATTTTATTGAAAAAAAATTTCATATGTATTAAAAACATTCAGATATTTTTACCAAAAGTAATATTAATTTTTATAGAAAGTTTTATTTAATAATTCTTATGTGTAATATAATTATAGTGTAATTATATGTACAGCATATTTTTATTATTGATTATTATCGTAATAATTATTTTAATTCTATCTTTATATTTAATTACATGTTATATCTCAATAATTTTAATATTAAATTAATAAGAAATAAAGCTAAAACCATATAAATCATGAATTATCTCGTGAAGAATAAATAAGACGTAACTGTATGCATGTAAATATCACGAGTCAAAATATTTTCGAGCTATTGCTAACAAAAAGCAAGCTTGTTAGCTTGTATAAATATTCTATACATCTTTCTATACATATAACTACACGTTATATAAATAAACAATTTTAATATCGAATTACATTATAAGAATCGTGAATTGTCTTGTGAAAAATAAATAAGATAACAGTAAGAGGAGAAAGAGAAAATATCAGCAGTCATGGGTACTGCCTACTTGCTGACAGAAATCCTATAAGTCGAAGGGTAGTGGCAACCACGGGCCTGAAAACCAATCGCACAGTTATCAAATACGCGCGGAAAGGAATTGTTTCGCGTCACCACTTTTCTCGATCCTCTCGATATTCCATTGGAAAGGCTGTTCGACTTTCGAGCGTCGATATTAATTCGACATCCACCTTCGACCCGCCGTTCCCAGCGCCCCTTTAACCTCTCAAATACCTGGCATTCGTCCTCCTCGGAAATTTATTGCACGGCCTGTCGAGGTTCGTTGAATATTTTAGAATAGCAGATCAGAGGATGACGTACAACCCCTCGTCTCGTTTCACTCGAATTTATTTTTCCCGACAAAGGGTAGAATCGTCGTTTAATGGCGAGAACGTCTTTATTTTTTTATTTTACTTCAAGGGTATCGAGTCTTCCCGAGATTTTTTGCGAGAAATGAAGAGAAACGTGAGATTTTGTCGCGAAGGTATTCAATGGTATTATAGTATTTCTATATAAAATATGAGGGTTGAGTGAAAAGTAATTCCAATTTTTGTGATTTAACAATGTTTAGACAAATATTAGTAGATACTTTGTGAATAATTAATTCTTTCACATAGAGTAAACATTATATTTGCTTGTCAAAAGAAGATTTCAAAGATGAAATTAATTGATTTACGATATTAATTTGCAAAAGCTATTCATTGCAAAGTACTCTGTATCAATTGTATTTTGTGTATCTTGTCGTGTTAAATGGATAAATTTTTAAATTTTTATACAAAATCAAATTGTATGAAATTGTAAAATTTTTTTCACCATTATTCCACTCATAAATAATTAAATAATCGAATTTTTCTTAGATTACAAATGTTGATTTATTTATTTAAATTTCATTATCGAGTACAGGTGAAGTGCTCTGATAAAAATGGTGGATGAATTCATAGAGGATTTGAAAAGTGTTAATTCTTAAAAGCTATGTCATTTATTCACGTCGGATGGAGCGTATTCCACGAAGCGTGGAAATTTATGAGAACTTGGAAGGAATTATCGCGCGGATTCGCAATTCATGTTAAAATGCTCCAATCAAAATTTATAGTTGGCAACCAAAGCTACTCAACGAACAAAGTAAACGTTTCCTATGTTTTGACGTTTCCACTTGAGAATGGAAATCGTTTTATCAAGTTTTATAATAGTTGTCAAATTTAATATCAATGAAAATTAAAAATTAAATTTAAAAATTTAAATAGAATTTTCCAACGATCTTTTGACTTTTTTTATAATTTTTTAAGATTATTTTATTTTTCGTAAAAAATTAATTTGTAAATTTTTAAAATTTTCCAACGATATTTTTGCAATTTGTTGTTTTATTTTTCATAAGTGATTTATGATATAAGAGTGTATTTTCTGATCTATCACGTAGTTTTGGTCAGTTCACTACTATGGAACAAATAGGTTATGCAGAAGCACAGGGCTGCGTAAATATTTGCTCGTGGAAGAGATATATATATATATACATATATAGAGTCGAGTACTATTGCCACGAATGAAATTTCTGTTTTTGTGGACAGAGGCTGCGTATACCGCAGGTTATCACTTTTTTCGTTCTATTCTGCCCAGTTCTATTGGAAATATTTTTTGGTAGTGTGTGCATAAAATTCTCACCGTAGGTATGTTTAATATCATGCACCGTTGGAGAAATAAAAGGTTTATCTTTAATTTTTAAAAAAAGCAGAAAAAAAATTTAAATAAAAAATGTAAAGCAAAATTGAAATTTCGATAAGAATTTTGTAAAAAACTGTTCATGTAACTTTCAATTCAATAGAAATGAAAAATAGTTATACTATTTTTAATATAAATAAATAAATTACTATCCATAAATTATTTACCTATTATCTATCTATTAGTTTCATTTTGTTATTTATTTTATCAAAACATTTAGTATTGAGCCATCCATTAAATTATAATCATTATTTTTATCACAGAATAAATAAATAAATATGTACCATTCAATTTAATTTAAATCTTCATATATATTATTCCTGTAGTATAACGACATCTTTATAATTAATATTAATTAATAATTGAATTTTGAAAATTTTCATCTCTTCACTTTCTTGAAATTAGATTTCCAAATCTAATATATAATATTATACAGTTCCAAAAAAACTGAATAATTGAATTAAAAGTTAAAATAATATTTTACAAATCAAGATATCAATATCAAATATCATCGAAACTTGATGTTACAAAATAACTGGCTCGCTATAATTCGTAGTGTTCGTTTTGCATTCAAACTCGAGTGGAAAGAAGGAAGCAAAAGTCGATCTTCCACTTTGGAAAATCGAAAAGGAGTCTAGGATTTTCCTTACCATGGTTCGGCACACTTCGATATACGAGGCATTACTCGAAAAGCAGCGGCGAAAAGTATTATCGAGAGGGCGAATTCTAGGGGGTGGCCATAGGAGAGTTCCGTATTCATAGGAGAGGAACCAGCCTAACCCTTCTCTGACCCCTGCGATAAATTCGCCTCTGTTGACGCGGGAATTGAATTTCCTGTGGCATAGCCGGAGGGGGGGCCCATGGTAGAAAGTCGAACGAATTTTTCGTTCCTCGAGGATGCATCGAATAGATGATGCTTTTGATAAAACTTGGCCAAAGTGGGGAACCCTAATGCCGAGTTTATGAAATGGTCTCCATAAGTTTTCCAATGCTAAATCGATTATGATTGGTTGTAAATTCGATTATGGTTCATACACTGGGCGAGTCATTGAATTCTGTCGTCTTAAATTACTCGTGTGATGAATTGTTTTTCGTAATTGTGTATATTTTTTTTTTAGAAATGAAAATAACGATATTACTTTTTGGAAAAGATATTATTTTTTTTTAATTTTTGAAAAAGAAGGGAAAGTCGAATATGGAATTTTTGAAATGCAATTTTTTTTTTTTTTTTAAGTTTAAATTTAAATAATTATCGTATACGAATTTTGGAGGGAATTAGATTTTTCTTAATTCGATATAATGGAGGATTGAGAGTAAATTCTTGTCATTTGATTAACGGATAAAACGAGGCTTTATATAATTTTTGTGACGATATTTTACGCGGAGCACGTTTCTAGCGCGAGCTCGATTCAAATTGCTTTAAGCCCTACGGTATCAATCCTGTCGATCAATGCGATTAAATTATTTTCGATCGAATAAATTGAATCGATACTTCCATCGTTTTTCAATTTCTGAATTCAACGAATCCGAGTTCAATTTCATTCCATAGAAATTTATTCTACACCGTCGCTTTTCAATAAATAGTAATTATTTTTACAAATGGAACCGGTAATTAAATATTATTATAATGAAATAATTTCGCGAAAATTTACGATTTGATAAATACTTGAAATTTGTTTGATTAAAACAAGTTCTGATAAATTAAAAAATTTAAAAACTGAATTAAAAAATTCGAAAATCATTTGTTTAAATATATATGCATAAATATATATGCAGATAGATAGCGTGAAATCTATATCGTATCGTAATCATGGAATACATGGATTATTATAGTTATGATAAGTGATTGAAACCGCGATAGGGCGAATGGAATTTTAAGCAGCACACACGCCATGCAATCCAATCATAATTACGATCAGGTCACAACACCAAATTACTAATAATTAACTTCGCTCATTAATTGGTTCACAGTTAGTATCTTGCGTATACAATGTAATCTCAAATATTAATTTTCGGGAATGATAATAATCGACATCGCTATGCAATCATCGATCGAATTTTCGATTATCACTGTCCCTTCTTTCTCTGTTCTCGTGCTAACATCTCCCTCCGTATACTGGTTTTATCGTTGTGTGAATTAATGTGATTTTTTTTTTATTAAATATCATAACATCATAAATTCCATCATCAAGGATAAAGGAGATATTTTTAAGCGATCAAGTATGTTGTTCCTTTACATTTTCATTGGTAATAGTCTCCTTATAGAATCTTCTTTTTATATCTAAAAAAAAAGAAATTAAGCAATTTGAAAATAATCCGTGAAAAAAAAAATTTATATGAAAAATTCTCATATAAGAATCAGCTTCGAATAATGATACGCGTTCGAAACAATTGCTTCTTCTTTTTACGCTTTCACCGAAATTACGCTCGATACATCGGCTGTCGGTGGTCGAAGAAAAACAATAAAGACCAATGTGTCGTAGAAAGAGGATTGCTCGCTCTCAGATATAAATCTTCCTTCTCGTTTTTACCTCTGGCTCGTTTTTCACAGTCGACTGATAACCGGTCGTCTCGAAAGCGCACTCAACGCGTCGAGCGCGACAGTATTCTTCAATTTAATTGCCGTCCCGCTGGCTCGCTAATTATCCGCGTCGCGTTTATATTCTTTATCGTCGAGCAATCTCGAGCTACGAACGCGAGACTGAGGTTTCTCTCTAAGTAATTTCTACTTCCGGATGCTGCAGTTTATTTCCTCCCGTTTAGAGATGGAGCGTAATCGTATTCTGTTGCTCTTCTCGCTGCAAGTGTTCTTGCCAAGTTTTCTTAGGCTCTCTTTTGAACAAAGATGGTGCTGGATCATTTTTTTTTTGAACGTGTAATCAATTGTTGCGAAAACACATTTGTTGATGAAGTATGAATTAGATTTTTTGAGAATAATAGAATTACATTTAGTAGTTAAAAAGTTTGTAAAATCGATAGTTTAAAACATTTTCTGTTCCATATTTTCACCAAATTTGATTAAACTTTATTGGTTTTTATATAAATTGAAAAATTTCTTAAAGTTAGATTCTTAATAAGATTCTTCTATTCCATATTCCATATTCCTTCAAGTCTGTTGCATATCTTTTCGAAATCTTTATATATCTACTTAAAATCTTATCCAGAATAACCAAGCTTTATTTATGTCTATCATAAATCAGATAACGCCAATTATTCAAAATTTTTCCACTCCATAGTTCTACCAATTCTGTTCCTCCATTTCTTGAAATTCTATTTTCTTCGTAATCAAACTTTATCAAGTCACAAACCGAGTTCCGCCAATTAGTCGAAATTCTTCCACTTCATCTTATCACTTCTTAAAATTTTTATAAACTCTTTCCCCTCGTAATCAGACTAATCGAACTTCATCGAATCTAGCACAAATCGATTACCCAAATTATTCAAAATTCTTCCATTATTTTATACCCTCGTCGAATCTTTTTAAAATTTTTATTTTCAAATTCTCAAACCTTTTCCCTTCACGGTGAAAGTAATCAAAGTTCATCGAACTAACACAAACCGTGTACTTAAAATTACGCCAATTACTTAAAATTCTTCCGCTTCTCGAAATTTTTATTCTCAACTCAAACTCTTCCCCTCTTCGCGATTAGAGTAATCAAACTTGGTCGAACTATCGCAAACTAAGAACCGGCAATCACTAAAAATTCTTTCACTTCGTATACTCTCGCCAAACCCTTCCCACTTCTCGAAATTCTTCTTTTCATTCGCCTCTCAATAATCAAACTTCGCCAAATCCAGCACAAAACTCGATTGTTCAAAATTCAACGGTACACTTTCCTTTCCAATGAAATATCGGACAACGATAGCTCATTCGTCACTACGGCCAGCAGTACACAATAGATCTGGCGCGAAACGGACGAGGGAGATCGGTTGCGTGGCAATTTCCTGTCCCTTTTTTTTTTTTTTTTCAGAAGGGATGAAAAGGCTGGCAATGATTCGTTTACCAAGGTGGTTCGTTAAAGCTCGCTCATCTCCGCTCGCGACGCCTATGCACGAGGCAAATCGAGCGTGTATGGCCGTGTGCGTGCGTGTCGTGTGTTTCGTGCACATGGTTGAACAATGCACGGTCCGGGCACCGATCTGGTGATCAAAGTGGCGGTGAACGTGTCCACCCTCCCGGTGTCCACACTTTGTGACCATAGGCGTCGCGCGAAAAAGCTCGCTGCTTTTGTTCTTCTCCGCTTTTAGATGGGACGATTCTACTTTATGCTCTTCTGTATTGTAATCGCGATGCGCGAAGCTGAGTGAATTATTTCAAGGAAGAATCGTGTGGAAGATTTTTGCAAGTTGTCCCATGGTTTACGTGAAAATGTAATTTGATGAATCGGTATCTGAAAAAAACATTTACAGATTACGTTAGTTTAAAATCATTTATTTGATATAAATGAATGGATGGAAGAGTTAGCAGAGTGAATTATTTTGAAGGATTGTGTGATTTTTGTTATATGATTTATAATTGTAATTTTAATTTGATATAGAGATAAAAATGCACAGTCATATTATATATAATAAAGTCACTAATTACTTATGATATTTGTTTAAATTATTACACAGAAATGATCAAAATCGAATAAAATTCTGAATAAAAATTAACCAATTTTGTAAAAAATACTTGTACATCTTAGATTTTTATTTTTAATGAATTTCAAGACATCAAGCCTACGCCATTGGATTACCAAGCATCATATACGATCAGAGGCGAGCTCATACACATGGTACTTACCCTTTTCTAGGGACATAGACCCGGTATCTAAGGGTGGGGATTCTGCAACTTATTAAAGGTCCGTGAGTCGTCTCCCTTTTGAACACTGAAACGAACGCATCCCGCGCGTTGGTAACAAGGGGTGTGTCGTCGTTCAACCTTAAAAGAGGCGTGAAACGAGACGTGAAGCTTCGCTCTATCGCCTCGATTCTTGAGAAAGAAAAAAAACAGTCTATGTCGAACTATCGTGAAAAAAGGTTTTTGAACTCTCCTTTGATGATTCTTGCTTGAACCATCATCTTAAATCATCTTTGTCTAAGAATGTTAATTTTAAAAATGTACAGTTTTCATGTGAATATTCTATAATAATTTATAAAATATTTCTCTATGAAAATTTGATGGATTGAATAATAAAATAAAAACGATCGATTGAAACGAATATAAAAGCAAAATGACACGAGGAAAAATATCGAAATGAAACGTAAATGAATAAATAAAGAAATAAATGTGGAGATAAACTGTAAATAATAATATATAATCCAATAAAGAAACTAAACATAGCAAATTAAACAATACTCTCATTTGAAACCGAGATGAAATATTAAACATTGAATATTGGTAACAAGAGATTGAGATCAAAAGATGACCATCGTTTTTCATCAATGAAAAATGAACAATCCAATTAAATTTTATATATCTCTCTGATAAAATTTCATTCCATCGAATAATTTGGATATAAATAATACTCGCAAACATCAATATGAATTAATTTATTAACTAAATTCACTTTTCACGAGAATGATCCATTTGCTCGTTTCGAGTATTCCAGCCAATTTCTCCATTTCGTCGAAAAATTAGTGTAATTATCATCCTAAATTAGATTCTTTAACAATGAAGAGATTTTATTAGTGGAACGAGTGGACAGTATAAAAGAGTTTTATAAACGGAAATAATTTCAGATTTTTAACGTGTAGATTATAAAAAATGAACGTTGAAATGAATATCATATCACTGAAAAGTCTACTTTTTTTGTATTTTAATTTGACACAAAAGTATCTCTCAATTATCTTTTATAATTATCATTCCGATATTTATTTAAGCAGATTGCAACGAATGTTTTGCCATAATAACGTACTAAATACATATTTGAATTTTCAAAATAAATGGCTAATGAAATGGCAAGCAAATCCTCTCATTTACCTGTTTATAACGATATTTTATACGGGTATCATACGAAATTCGAAACACTGAAACAAAATAAATATCATCATTATTATTAAAATTTAACATTTAATAAGTGCATAACGCGTGACCAAAAAAAAAAAAACGAATATAATTTATACGCCAAAATGACGAAAAATTATTTACAGAAACCGTTTCAAAATCAGTGATCGTAACACCATAATGTAATCACTACTACTGACGATCGTAAAAATTCGAGATCGTTGAAACGTGAGCGATCTAGCGTATTTTATTCGACCATCCGTAGGGATACAAATTCACGTGGAACAATCTGCAGCGGGCCGATTCTGAATGTAAATGGGCCGAAATTAGTCGAGCGTTGCACGCGTATACGGCGATAATTCGCGTGAAAATAACGAAAACAACGAAAAATACATCGTTTCTATTTTATCATCGTTGTTTTTACATCGTCACGTCGCGTTTCGCCGCAATTTCGGTTTGTCATTCGAAACTTGAATTGTTTTTCAACCATACCCAGTTGTTACTTTTGTCCATGTTGAATAACGAGATGCGATTTTCTTACCGTGCCATAATATTTGTCTCGATAGGTGCAATTAGGTTAGCACGTAATTTGTGGATGGGACGTTGTGGATTTAACGATAATGGAGTTTACAGAAGTTTATGGAACTCGTAGAATTTTCATCGCCGAGGCCGATATAACTGGGATAAAGTATTTAATAAATAAATCCATTTAAAGTAGACCGGGAATTGTATCGTTCATTCAATTTCTGAATTTTCAGACGGATTCGTGATGTTGTCTTTTATTTTATAATAGATATTATAAAATGGATGATGAATACTCTTCTAGAATCTCCTACAAATCGTATGAAATAATTAGTATAAAATAATGTTTCAATCGATCAATTCCTTGATAACTTACTGGATAATCTTAAATATACCTTCTCCATACGACTTTGAATGGTAATATCACAATCTTGATAATCTATGATCTTTGATTGTCAATGATAATTCTTCTATGATCTTTAAATGATCTTACTCTACATTTTATTTCACGAATATAAATACACAGATGCGATATTATTTTTACAAATGATCTAATATTCCACCCTTATTTTCCTTTATTTTCTTTTTCCTCTTAATAAAATATATTTCATTCTCCTCTATTTATCGCTATCGTAACGTGCAATATAAATCACAGAACAAAACTCCATATTTCTATCCACAGACATCTATAATCGATCGATGATAAAAATAATAAAAACGAAAAAAGCTAAGATAAGCGTTACAACGGCGAACAGAAATACACAGTGCACAGACATTCCGGGTTTCAATTACAGAATTATTACATCCGACACGCGCCATCTGTCCCTGTCGGTTTTCGTATTTCGTATCGTATATATCATCCGTTTCCCACGTGACTGCTGTGAAACATCCGAAGTTAACCGTTGTTGCCTGTCCACGTAACACTCTTCCCTTCGTCCAGGTAAACTCGAACGAGTATGCAAACAACAATATCGTACGCAGTATTGTGCCACAGAAAAGAGCGCAGGGGAACACGGTGGGGAACACTCGAGAAAGTTACAGCGGGTGGAAACAACCCTTATCTGCTTAAGTGGATGGGTGAGAGAGGACGTCTCGACGTCGATGCACCGACGTGCTACGTTTTCCTGTCCCTTGGCAGGAAGAAAGAGTTCTTTCTTTCTTTTTTCTCTCTCTCTTTCTTTTTCTCTCTCTCTCTTGTTTGGAAGATGAATGGAAACTTGTGCAATTCATTCTGGACGAGGCTCTGTTCTCACATTAATTTTGAAGATTGAAAAGAAATCGGGATGGTTAGAGAACGATGGATAGTGGAAATAATATTTTAAAGTCTTTTGCAGGAAATTTGCAAAATATTCTTGTGAGGATAGTTTGTCGAGAAAAATATTTTATTTTAATTTTATTTTGTGATTTTTATATATATTTATATATATTTTTATATATATTTTTTGCGTTTCTCTAAATGGTTCTTTGAGCATTGTGATAATTAACGATGTGAAATTTTCTGTAAGAATTTTTGAGATATTTAACTGATATTTAATTTTTTTTTAAATAACGTGCTATTCATCCTTTTGTTTGGGATAAAATTTGGAATGCATTTATGAATACAATGAAGACAGATAAAATGCATATTCGATATTGCATTCTGTTCGTATTTTAATCCAATAAAAACGGAAACAATCGAAGCCAATGAAATGATTTGCTTCACAATGACACGTATTGATGACGATGTTATAATATATGCAAACTAAAGATTTTGCAGTGAAGATTTTAATTTTGATTATGATTAACTTCGCTTCAGTGATTATAATAAGCTTGAAATCCAGGGACAAAAGTTATTGATCAAAACCTGAAAAGCTGATATAAGGTTATTATTCGAAACATAATTTTAATTATAAAATTCATTTGAATGAAAAGCAAATTTATATAAATAACTTAAAATTCAAAAAATGCAATGAACAAATCATGAAAAATTTTATAAAACTGCCTACAAATTTATGAAAATTCCAAATCTAAATTGAAAATTTTTAGAGCAGGAAAATCTTCACAATCTTTAATTTCTAAACACATCGGTAAGAAAAATTAAATACAAATAATTTTTCTTAACGAATTTATATTATAAATAATAAAAATATTAAATAACGATAATAATTTTTCATAATTATCACAATATTTATCATAAATATCTATATATCTAATTCAAATAATATTGAACGATAATATTCAACGATTCTTGATTTCCTCGTTTTCATCGTATGTCTTTGCCACGGTGTCGAATTTCGATTTAAAAGAGGAGTCGGTTTTATAAAAATGATCCATGGCGGGTTTAAAATATACTCAGAGCACTTGTACGCCGGTGTGCAGTAAAGTTACACGACAGATGGTATTTGTCAGCGCGCCTCTACGTAACTCAAACACGTACCACTGCTTCTGCAAAGGGGTGTGAAGGATCACAAATGCGTTTCGTCGACCTCGAGAGACCACTTTTTGCGGCCTTTTCCACAGGAAAATCGAGATGTAGATTTTCAGTTCAATATTTACCATTCATTTCAATTTTTTTAAACGTGTTATGACGACGTATATATCGATTTAATGCATTTACTGATGTTGAACAAATTTCAGAATAATTAATTTATTTGAATGTTGTACGTACGTTTTATAATGTAGTCATTTGGCCACAGAGGTTTTTTTCCTTTGAATAAAATATTTTTAAAAAGGCAGAGGTGAATTTTCGAGCTTTGAGGCACTGAAACAATAATGATTCAGAGGAAAAAATAATTATTTTATTATACGTTAACTTTTTACGTGCTTTCCGTCGCCGTCGTCCAATTTTTATAAACGATTTTTTTCTGAATCTAGAATCGATTTTTCACTGTCATTTTTGCCATAAAAATATTGTTGTTTATTAAGCGTAACCTGTGTAAAATATCTAAACGCATAATTTAAAAAACAGTGCATAAAAATATTTTAATAAATTAAAGATGCAAAGTAATTCATATAATTCTGTTTTCGTTTGCCCTTGTTTTCATTTTTTTGTTTCCGAAATATTACTGCATAGACTACTTGAATGAGAGTGCACATGTTATTTTTATAAAATGTTGTCATTTAATCGCTTTGTCAAATTTTATTTTCTATTTTTCCCCCTTTAAATGAATATGATCAATAATACAATATTAAGTCAATTAAAAAATTATTAAAAATATACGTATACTGAGAATAAATTTCATATTGAATATATTTAATTATACGTAAGATTAATAATAATAAAATAATTATTAATTTACTCTTCTTCACAAAATGAACAATTTAATAATAATATAAACAATTGTGACACGTGCAAATTAATGAAATATTTATATATGAATATTGATATATCTATTGTATGAAATATTTATATATCTATTTGAGTGAGTTACCATCGGATTATCATTATCATAAATTAGTGTAATCATTTTTAATTAACTTGCAACAATTTAGAAAATAATATATCGTGCTAATTATTGATTTATTGATGATTTATTGATCAATAATTTCTGAAGAATTAAATATATTCATTTATAATGAAATTAAGAAATTTTCAAAAACTAAAAGTAATTAACTTCTCGTGAAAAGTCGTGTATAAATATATCTATAGAATTAAATAGTTACAATCAGCTTATCAGACTGAGATCATAATGTATATAAGCAAAACAACCTGTTTTTACTTATTATATTCATTTTATTTCTTTTGTTCTAATGTAATCATGTAGCTTAATTAGGGATAAAAGCTTTTCTGCAAATAATTCTCTTTTTGTATTTAACATCGCATTTTATATTTCGTTTAGTTTTTCGTTTAAGATCATTAGCATACTTCCAGAACAATAAACTTAAATTTCTTTTCAAGATAATAAGGATTAATTTCTTTTTAAATATTAAAGAGTAAATAAATTTTAAATATTCTTAAATGTTTGTTAATATTAATATATGTGAATTAAAATTTAAATTTATTACATTTTAAATATGAAGACAATTTTGTACAAGTTTATATTTTTTAAATTTTTCTGCTTTCATTTTTATTATACTTTCATTGGAAATAATTGTCTTAACTTTGTTCAATTTTCCAAAATATGATAATATTGTTTTTCGATGTATAGTATTATTAAAATGAAGCATTATGAAAATGAATATATAAGATCAAACAAAGTAATAAAATAGAAGATTAATGAATTTTTTTTAAAGAGTTTTATCTCAGAAAATATTGATTTTATAAAAGTTTGAATAATCTGTTCCTTCTGAAACTAATTCATGAATTTTAATTATTATTTGATTGCTTTTAAAAGTTTCAAAATGAAAAGCTTGTATAATTCAATTTAATGACATTTTGGTTATATTTTGGTTCATTTAAAATATTACATAAAATAAAGTTATCTGAAATAATTGATATATTTTGCTCGACTTTCCAATCAAATATTTCATACGCAAAGCTTTTGAATATTTATCACACGACGAAAAATTTCGAATAAAATTCATATAATAAAACTTGTTTTATTATTCAATGAAATAAATTGCAGCAATGGGACGTTATATGGGCCATAAATGTTATTCATATTATTCAATTTTGATTAACGCGATAAATACTAAAATTTTATATCTCAATTTTTAATAGTGTATTTTGTAAACAAAAAATTGAAAACAATAATTTGTGATTTATTAATAAATATTATATATAAGATATATGATATATCTATACAATAGTAGTACGATGATACAAAAATTTATTTCTTCTCTTGTTATTTTTCTATTAATAAAAACTACATCTCCTTTTCCATAACCATTTGAGCAATGAAACAACCATTTCCTTTCACACACGGATCCATTCCATTCTATTCAACTAATTTGAAACAACCAAGTTTCACGGACAATACCATATCGCATAATTACCCTAGTTCCCAATTGAATAAAACAATTCGAATTTCTAGCTAGTCGGATTCGTGATATTAAAATATTAAAATCACAAGAAATATATCCTATATCAATGAAAAAACTGAACAAACTGAACAAAAAAATATTTAAATAATTAATGATAGGACTAAAGATAATATAAGTAAACTATTATCATATGTATCTTCATAATTTTTAACAATTTTTCTTTCATACAATTTTTTTTTTACCATTCAAATGATATTTTTTGATACACAATGAATACTTAAAAATGTGAAAATGGTCCTTCTCGTCATTCGAATATACATTTCAATACAATTCAATCTCACCAACACAGTATTCCAAAATTTGCTTTCAATTTAATATCCCGCAACACATTATTTTCCAGTCAATTTTTTGCTTCTACCTTTTTTTTCTCTCTCTCTGTATATCTTTCACTCTACTTCTTCTCCTTCGTAGAAATTCTGCGGTTGGGTAAAAGTGTTTTTGTTCCACTTGGGCACATAAGCCTGGCACTTGGCCAAATCTTAAAAATGAGAGGGTAGCTTATTTTTCGGATTAAACGAAATCACCGGTCCTCTCAAAACTGGTTTTCTGATTTTTTTCGATAGATCCAAATTTTTTTTTTCACCTACATTCGATACGAAACACAATATCGCATTATCCCTTCATTTGCTAATGAAGCCGCATAAATTGATTGCAATTCGAAGCTTAATTGCATCGTTGGAAACGATACTCCTACTCTCGGTCGAATTCGACGACGAATTTCGGATTAATTTGGAAATCGAGTTTTTTGGTTGCATGAGAAAGCTTTTTCATCAATAGCGTTACGATTTGACGATTTTTTAATTTTAATTGATTGAATTTTTAATGACTTAATGGGATTGTATCAGTTTGAATGGCTATTGTTAAAAAAATTAATAAATTCGAGGAAAATTCGAATTCTCTGGACAATTGACATAAAATAAAAATACAGTAGTAAAATTTGTAAAAAGTTTCCGAGTTTAAATTCGAAATTTTATTTTAGAAAACAATATTCTTATTAAACAAGCGTCGTTGTGAATCGATATCGAGGCGGAAATCAGTCGATTCGTGATATTCCTATGTGACGTATGGTTATGACTTATCTGAGTTATTCACTGTCAAAGTTTCAACTCGCGTGTTACAAATCTAAGTATTTCACCGTGCAGTGCTCTTATTTTTATCCTGTTTTATGCGAATGTACACTCTAATATTTCATACCGCCTTCAAAAAGTGCATTTCACTTCGATAAAAACATTAAAAAGCTTTTCCGAGTTTATTCCTGCACATTTCTCGTTTTCATGATTTATCATTGATCCTAGAAATGATGAAATTATTGTAAAAAATGATCTTGAAATTATTTAAAATTTCACATGAACTTCATTTTCTTTCCTCTTTAAAAAACAATTATCTTGCATCATTGCGAAATAAAAAAAAGTGTTTGTTCTTGTAAAATTAAAAATATTCGCATATATTCGTAAAAAATCTACAATGATAAACATAATATCGTATTATCAAATCAAATTTTTCACAATTAGATTTTAAACTAGTATCTCACTGTAAATCAAACAAGTCTGCAAACAAAAGAAAACCAGTTCTCCACTCTTGTTTCTTTTCCCCGTGGAATTTCTTCTTTTTCTCTATCTATCTTTCTCTCTCCTCTCTCTCTCTCACTCTCCACTTTTCAACATCTCGCTCCTCTCTATTTTCGAACAATGTCGATCGGCCTCCTTCGCCCGAAACTTTCCCCCTCGTAATTAATAGTTGGTTTTAAAGTTCAAGTTTTCTCCCTTCTCGCTCGCCCTTGCACACTCACCGACTTTCCATTAATCAATTTCTCCACGGCGACAAGTTTACTTTATTCCGGCGTGTAACGCTCTACTTTATTTACCCGGCTCGGTCCGCGAGACGGAAATCCCGCCTCCTTGTCGTTTTTTCACGTAAATCCTTCGCGCAAACGTTAATTTATTTCTGCGCCACGATCATTGAGATATCTTTAACCCTTTTTGTTCTATTCTTCGTCGGTGAAAAAGGTCGAAGGTGAATGATATGCGAAATCGTTCGCGAAAGTTTGAAAGGATTGTTTTCATTCAATTTGCCAAGATCGAACATTGATTGATTGACGTGTTAATTTTGGTCAAACTGTTGTTTGATTCTATTTTAAACTTTTCCTAATTTTGTTCAAATTAGCGTGTCGTTGACGAAGATGCACGTTGTTTATTTTAATGAATTGATAATTGAAAAGTAATGAGATGAAGAAGAAAGAAAATATTTTTTTTATTTTTATTATATTTCTCACGAAATTTTTAGTTTTAAATTTAAATATATGTATAACATATCGAGGAAACTGCACGAATATTAAATGGAAACCATTATAGCAATTATTCTTGCAACATTTTATTCGGCATAACCATTCCCGGTAGTGGCCCATTTATTTCTGCTCGTGCAGCACTTATTGCCTGTGACAGAGAAACTCCATGAGAAAATAGGAACGCGACATTGTTTCGTGGTCGATGCACGCTGTCGTAAAACGATTTTCGATTTTACGCGTTGAATGTGGCTGATCGAACGAGCCTCGATAAAAACCTGCCGGAAACTGTAGCGGCGGAAGGCTCTGACCAACGTGTCGGATGTGTCCCGATGGAATTTTGTGGAAATTTTTAGTCGTGATGGTCCGTGGTCATTGTTTCGCTTTTCTACTTTTTCCTTTCTTTCTTTTCTATCCGTTCTTTGACGACCACGATAGCGATTTCTTTACGATCTATACACCATGTGGAAGTAAACAATCTTTTTATTCGTTCAGCTTGAAAAGTAATTTTTAACGTGTTTGTTTAAAATATGTTTCTTGAATATGAAATATCGATATATATCGAATAATTTTCTTAATTGCAATTATTTCCATCCATTTTTCTTATCAACTGATTGTACATCATAATTAGAAATTCTTCCAATGAGTTTTCTCATTTCGTATTACCAAAATTGATATATTCAATTGTACGATATTCGTTATTTTTTATTCTTGGCAATATCTTCTAATTACACGAACAACGAGTTTACCAAGGCTATTTCAGAAAGAAAGCTTTCAAATTTCGTCGGCCCAACGATCGACCGGGGAACGATCCTCGAAATTGTTCTTCGTGCGAAAAAATCAAGATTTTCTTGAACGAAATTGAAGCTGCAGGTATCAGACGAGTCTTATTAACGCGAAAATAGCCAAGGATCCCACGAAATTTAGGACACCTTTCTGGTTTGCCAGCTTTCACGACTGTATCTCTTGTTGATGGGTCATCGGGGGATAATAATTGCCTGACTGGGCCAGCCTCGCTTCCTGGTTCCATTGAAAGCTTTATTGCATCACACACTGGCAGATTCTCGATTCGATGGAACGAATCGGCGACGTTGATCCGCATCTGAGATCGGCCAATGATTTCAGGGTGCCTCGATTGGCCGCTTGATTGGACAATTAATGTTGCTTTATGCGAACCGCCATTGGAAATCTCGCAATTACACGCCACACGGAACATTTCGAGATTGTTTTATGGTTTGCGTGATGGAGGATCTCGTTTGGAGAATAACTACCTGGATCACTAATTGGATTGGTCCAAGTTGTTCGTAAACTTTTTGATTTTCAATCGTTATAGTATTAAGTAGAATAAAACCATCTCGACGATTCTATATTTTCTACTTATAAGAAGAAAGTTTCAAGATCGTCGATATTAACGAAACTTTTAGAACGTGTAGCAGAATTCTTCCTGTCTACAAATCATCACTATATTAAGACAGATACTCGAAAGTTTTTAAGTTATTTGCTTTTGAAGTTTTCAGCTTGGCTTAAGCATGAACTATGTTCCCCGTTTAATAATTCTAGATGCATATAATCTCCTTTTCTTTTCCAAAATTTATTTTTTTTTTCGTTTACTTCTCGTTACTCGTTTACGAATTAAATTATTTACAACTTTCGAAAGGAAAAAGAATTTGTAACGAATCTACCCCAAATTTGTTATTCCTTTCTTCTTAATCCTTTGTCATAATCACAGATCGAAGTAAAATGCTCGATTAATCCCAAATTTAACAACTTTGTCTAATTAACCGTGTGACATTTGATCCCCGTTCAAACGTTTCGCTCCCCATAATTGTTAGCACGCTATAGGATAACGAAACTATCCTCTCATATAGGTACGAGTGCATCAGTGACGTTTAATGCCTCTTAGCCATAAGCCGCGAGGTTTGGACCAACGAGGACCTGTTAATACCACGGTTTCAAGAGGTTTGCACAGATCGAAGAGGCGAAAGCCACACGTGCTTCCTATAAATTGCATGTCCTCATAATTATCCCGGTCCGCGGTGGCCCGTACACTCCCTCTATCTGGAATCCTGGTGGACAATGGGGCGCCAAGGTTATTACGATCCACGTTACGTTGATAAGCTTCATCGTTATACCGATCCCTTGGTTGCCATGAGGATAAACTTGCTATTTTATGATCTTGTTTAAAAGAATTCATATAGAAAAAGATTCTTGTAAACTTTGATAGAAATTTTAACAAGATATTCTCCGTTGTTTGTGCTTTTCAATTGTAATTGAATTGTATATTTAATGGAGATGTAGATACTTGTTGAATTGTTGTGTGAGCTTGTTATGAATATTGAAGGAGATAAGTTTGAATGACTATTAATAAAAAACAGGATTATAGAAATTTGATTCTACTTTTAACGTAGCTAGAGATATAGATATAACTTAGATTTCCAATTTAATAAACTCTATTTTTATTTATATTTATCTTACAACTCATCTTTAATATAGTTTCTTTTGCAATCTCCAGTGTTTTTTTAATTACCAAACAGTAGAGAATAACTAGTGATTGTTTAAACTTTATATGAAATTTCAGTCCATCCTGAATTTTATCGCCAAAAGAAATTATAAATATAAATAAAGAGAAATCTCTAATTTGTGTCCATTAAAAGTCCAATGTCTGAATTTCTCAGATAATAGCATGCAGAACTTGAACTGTAACCAAAATTGAAACGCGCGTGTTATTTCAACTATTATCGCGCGCTAATATCCCATTAAAACTTAATTCCTATCGTACATGTCCAACTTACAATCGACTTACCCCTTCCATCCATTCGAATAACGAATAAATAAAATCATCTCCCAAATAATAGAAACGAAAAAGACATCGAAGCGATACCAAAATTTGTTCACCATTGAAAAAAAAATAAGATCATCCCTTTACGGTTTGCCCATCGTGCTCCCCCACGCACACAATAATCTCGCAAAGAGCTCTCGATATTGTATTCAATTACACGGCGGAATAGGCTTTTGAATGCGGCGCGGATTGAAATGTGGAATTACGATAACAACAATAGAGAACGCGATAAAATCACTTGGCCGAATACATATTCGATAACTTGGTTTTCGAGTTAATGGTAACTGCGACCATTATTTGCAAATCGCATCAGCCATTTGCCATTTCGTTGCTGGCCCATTGATCGGAATGTTCTTTTTATCCTTCCTGTTCCTCGTGTGCAGCATTGTTTCGAACGCGAGTTTTACACGATTGTCCTTTTCCCGCTCTTTGTCCATTCGAATGCTTTTAACTCTTTCGATCATTACAAAGAGGAGTATATCGATACGCGTAGTTTATTTATCTTGTTTCTTTTTTTTTTCTTTTTTTAAATGTATCGTTGCAAGACTTTCGAAATAGCGTGGTTTACTTTTGGTCTTATAATTTTGGAAATGATACATGATGAATGTACGACTGAAGAAAAATAATTAATTAAAAATTAATTCAAAGTATTAATAAAATATTATTTTTCCTTTAATAATTTTAATAGTTTACTCGATTTACCTTCAAGAGTTTCATTAAATTTTAAATTGATCCATTTACAATCCCTCAACTATTTAAAATATTTTAAAAACTCGTCTGTGTATTTTATTGATTACCACAAGTTATTTACTCTATTATCTAGCCATTTAAATAACCATTCAGGAAGTTTTGAATTCTGAAAGTTCTTAACTATCGAGAGCCAGTTCGAAAAGCCATTCTCCGAGGAAATTCATTTTTGTTATACTCTGAAACAAAAATATCAAGAATTTAATTAAATATTACATTCTGGATATATGGCAAAGATACGATTAATAATATACGATTACTAGTCAGTGAATATAATAATAGATATGATAATAATATAAATATATTATCATAGGTACTACGTGTAATGGAATAATGTAACAGTAGGATGAAATAATGTAATTATATGTATAACAATGAGAATCATACGTTATAATATAATTAAGATAATATAATATAATATAATTAATAACTAAAGAATGTAACATGACATAATGTATATAAAATAAAGATAGAAAAAGAAAAAAAACAAATAAATTGGAATGTAATAAGAGACAACAAAAAATGAAATATTTTTTTCGAATTCATTTTGGAAAATATTAATTTTCCTTATTTCCTTATTGAATACATTTGAACACGTGTAAATCACACGATCCTTCATAATTGTATTGATTATCGACAACAATATATAGTATAGTTATGTTTCGTCAGAACAATATGTAGTAGTTGCATCTCATTTCCTTTGTCGTATTTCCTTTGTTATATTATCTTCATCCGATTCTAATGCAACCATGGGGATTATAGTTTCTAGCAGCTAGTCAGCGTACAGAATCGAAATAATTTAAGCTTATTATCGTACTTCCTGCCAGCATGAGGTTGTGGAAATAATTACATTTGAGATGAATAATCAATTATTGTTCATCAACATTTGCTATATCTGTTTAAAAATATATTTATGGGGATATAACTATTTTCAAATACAGGAATCTTCTATAAAAGAAGTTTTAGATAATTTTATTTTATGATACAAAAATCTAAACAATCCTATATAACCTTTAAAAACTTTCTCAATAAAAATGGGGATTCTATATAAGATCTCAGAGTTTTAACTTTAAAAGAGAATTCCAACCAATATAACTACCTATATAATCAACCTGTTAATTAATATATAATTCTTCCATGAAAAATATATATATTTAAATATTCTATAATAACGCTGCATCTATTAGTGAAGGATAATCAAGCTATGAATTTATGTATTAAACTCAAAACTGAATTTATATTTTTATTTTAGATTATTATTATCTAAACATTTCATATCTTTCTCTCAAAGAATTAATAATTATTAAAAAAAAAGAAGAAAAAAGATTTTTTATCGTTATTATACTGCGGATATTTATGCAAAATAAAATTTCTACGAATGATTAAAGAAAAAATAAAACTTATAAATAAAAATTTACCATTATTTTTCCAATATAATGCGCTCTGTTATAGGATCATCATCATTCAAAAATATCGAATATAATTTTTATTCAATACTCGATAAAAACGAAATGCTCCTAACACTACATCGATGCAGCTTCTCTATTATTTTCTCTTGCATTTTCCCATTATCCATGGACGAGGGCGTTATAATATATCCGGTTCGGTTAAAGCATCGAAGCTGCACTGGGCTAACGTAACCCATTGTGCTGGCCGATACCACAACATTGGTGTTAAATTGCAATTATTAATCGCGGTAAGTAAACTATACGAGGGGCTTCTACTTCCAGCACTCGAGACTGGTGGTTTATTCGTACCGTAATTTTCCAATGGCTTCTGTTATATATTTTACAGAAAAATTACCATATCTGCATTTTAATTATGCCTCTACCTTCTGATTATTCCCTGCTGTTGATTTAAAACTGAGACATTGAACGAGAAAAATAAAAGAAGAATATTTGTTTCTTGTATTGTACACGGTGATTGACTTGAGAAATAATTGGTAAAAATTAATCGAGGAAATACAAAGTTAATCTATTCAAAGTCAATCGAATAAATTAAGAAAATTTAAATTACGAATCGTTCGAAAAAATGTTCATTAAACTTGATTGAAAGTAACATGCACCAATACGAATTACATAATTAACACGCAACGGCCGGAATTAACAACTTTTTCAACCTCTAATTGCGCTCCGAACTCTCATCACAAACTTCCTAATCCCTGCGTAAATGTTGAACACGGCCAACTATAACAAACTTTCGCAAGTTTCGAGCAGCTTTGAAGTTGTATTTCAATTTCGCAACGACTTCACCCCCTGTATTTTCTCTTTAACTCTCCCTCTTCAACGACTCCAACAGTTGTTTTCAAATATAATTTTATATATCGCCGAACAAACAAAGACGAAATTTTCCCCCAAAAAAGGGGTGGAAAAAGGAAAAAAGAGAAAAAAAATTCAGCAATTTCAACAAGCGTTGAATCCTCCTTAAATTTTACGCCACGTTCTCGTTTCCTGTGTGTCGCTACCTTTGCTATTTATCAACCGCATTCTTGGCCGCAACACGGTGTAGAAATACGCGAGAGAAAATGCACGGAGATAATTTTACCGCGTTTTACATCAAACGAGATTTGCTTTCGTGACCCGGCATAAAGAAACAGCTCTGCTAAACTACGTGGAGCACGCGTTACGATCCTTACAAGTAATTTGCTCGTCTCTCTGGGAAATTATGTTCTTATTTCGCGAATAACTTTTAAATTTTGAGGATATTACACGGGTGATGCACTCAGATATTCGCAAAATGAAAATTATTCTTAACGCTGAAATTACCGAATATCAGTTTAAATTGGTTAGCGTCAGACTTTGTGAAACTATTAAAAATTACGTGAATGATGAAATTAATATTATTTTAACAGTTATTAATAATAGTTAATTAATATTTTTTTTTAATTTTTGATCTTTGGATTTTTATCTCCCTTTGATATAATTTGCAAATTAAAATAAAGAAATAATTCGTGAAAATAATTCTATTGATGTAGCTTGAATTTATCTTTTCTTTTTTTTTTCTTTTTTAGTTTTAACATTGTTTTTAACAAATGTGGCTATTTATATGTCGGTAATTAATTAGGAATATGAAGATAATTCACGTAAAAGTAATTTGACAATCATTTCGAATTTCTTTCCAAACTTCGTTAACATAAAGAAAGAATTTTCTTGTTCGTGCTGTTGCATCGCGAGATGCATCGCCTAAATTTTTGCGCTCCATCTAAAGATATAACTTCTAACTTCGTCGGGAGAGCCATTTAAGCTTTTATTACGCCATCATGCTACACTTCAAGATAAAGACTCATAAGGCTACGCTATGTCTATGACGCATTTATGAAAATCATATTTTTTCAAGAACTACCTCTCTTTATGTAGAAAAGAAAATTTAACAGAATAAAAATTGAAATTCCATGAAATTTGAATGCATCACACATAGAATCTATAGAAAAAAATCTTAATTAAATACGTCAAGTATATTCGTTCAGTTAATTATTTCGAATTTCAATTTCTATTTACATATCGATCTTTTAATTCGAAATTTAAGTTGATTTATAAACATATTTTGATGAAGTGGCACTCGTGAAATTTTCACGTGACAGAGTGATTTGAAGCCCGTTGTACAACATGTTCACGTCAATTCAAGACACTGATTTCGTGTCTACATACTTGTCTGTCTGAAATGCAATTGCATACATGATGCGATGTATCGATAGCGTAGCGTACATATCGAAGTCGAACATTATGCGACCGGAAATAAATTGACTACTGTCAGATTGTGAAATGGAGAATCTTATTCGATTGGCAGAAATCGAGATTATTTCATTTCGTTTGTTTACGTCGTTAAGAAAATGATTCGTGAATTACACTTGAATATCACTTGAAGTTTGAAATTATTCATACATTTCCCTTATTGTAATGTTACTCTCTGTGGATAAAAAAAAAAAATTAGTAAAAATGAAAAATTTGTCGTATAAAATTGAAATTTACTTTCTTATTTAAAGAAATACTGAATGAGAAAAAGGAAACAGATTAATTTTATTATTAATATATATTAATAAAAAATCTCTATCTAAATTATTTAATGGATATCAATTATTAAAAACTAACAAAGAAAGAAAATCTTTAATTAATAATTCTCTTCGCTTATTCTTAAAATCTTATTAAAAAATCACATTTCTCTAAAAAAAATTAACCAAAATAATGCTTATTAATATCCATAAAAGAATGAAAATCTGAGTAAAGAACAATTCAGAATGAAATCCAATAGTTATCAAAAACAAAAAGAAAAAAAGAAAATACAAGAGAATCAAACAAGAAACAGAATTATATTATACTCGTATACACACGAGTATAATGAGCGAACTTTAATAAAAGATTTTTCCAGTTAAAAGTAATTTCAAAAATGAAAAAAAAAAAAAAAGAAAGAAAGAAAGAAAAAAAATATATGTTAGTTTCCCTATTTACTTTTGCAAAGAAGTCTCGTTAACTCGTTCCGCTCGTTTGCTTCTAGTGCCAAGGGCGGTTCTGAAAGAACAATACCAAGGGGACGTGGAAGTGGACGAGGTGGATCTGATGCATCAGTTCGAGGAAGGGTTCGACAGGGCTGACTTCAGAGCTGAGTTCAGCCCTAGCCCTAATCTTGAAGGACCGCAATCGCAGCCGAGGGACAACGTGTCTCGAAATTTCCCCACGGTCAGCTCATCTCCACCTAGGGCAAGAACCAACAACGATGGTGAGTAATGGCGGGTGTTAAATTATTTCCTCTCGCAGAATTCGAGGCCCAGAGCTAACGTTCATAACATACCGCTCGAATTGCTTCTCTCACGAGTTGCATTTATGTATGGCAAACTGATTCGATGTCGATGAACTTCCTATTTCGTGAATCCTCTTCCTACTCTGTGTCAGAGGGATCGTATCACGTGGAATTAATTTCGTGGTTCACGCGGAAACGATCCTCCTCCCTTTGAGGTTTTTACATTTGTGGAAAATTTATAATATATACTTATAATATATACTTATATAATATATACTTATAATAGAATACTTTGTACTAATGAACGGTACAAGTTTTTTTTCGTTTATTTGATTTTATTTATTAGAAGAATATTGAAATATTACTTTGTTTTGCTAGATCTTTCTGAAAAGAATAAAAAATAGAATCGATGTGAATTTTTTTCGAGCGGTATGTTTCACTGAAGAAAGTAGTTTTGTAAGGAGAAATCATAGCAATTATCTTATTATAATATTTGAAAAAGTACAAACGAGATAGAAAAAAAATTACAATAGAATGTCGATCTAAAAACAATTATTTTAATTTCTCTATACTCGTTCTTTCACCTAATAAACTTTTATATTTCAAAATTATTTAATATCTAGTTGTTACGCGATATATGCACAATAATCTGAAAAGATTTATCTCCTAATTAATTCGATATTCTATCGTAAATGGTATATAGTATCTGTATCTTCACATTTCTGTGGATCAACATTTTCCAAAATTTATGTACGTTTCATAATACCAATTATGCATATCGATAATCAATCTGCTTAATGATCTCTCCTTCGAATCACTTTCATGATCTATTCGCACGCATATACGCACGCATGTTTGCTTGACACGATTTCTCACCTTAACACGGTCGGTTGGATCCGCACTGATACATGGCACACGCGTGCATAAACATCGAGCATTAGCGAAACCAAACTCGTTATCAAACGCGAACATTAACGCTCGAACGTAATTAGGGTTAATGTAACGCCGATATCGCGTTGCTTTATGATTTATATACCTTGGATATATATACGTGCACACGTATATAGAACTCTTACCTGATGATCCGTGCCAATCCACGAGTATTTTCTTGGTCGATAACAGTTGGCGGTTCTGATGCTAATAGGAAATCGATAGCCTTGGATTTGTAAACCTAGGGAGAAGCGTGCATCTCGTGTTACGGAAAGTACAAGTCCAGATGCAACCAACCGTCATTGCTCAAAACGTGATACGGTTTCTGGAATTCGGTCAACGATCGTATTCGTCATGCATCCCTGCATTCTGATAATTGCCAACCAATTGTTCGCAAATCTACGTGGAATAAGATATCCATGT
>NW_006264377.1:138449-142383 GCF_000469605.1 Apis dorsata | reverse complement strand
TTTTTTTTTTCTTTAAAAAAAGATTAATTTTATCATCAGATCGTAGAGATTTGATTTTAAGAATTTTATTTGGATGATTGAGAAATAGTTTGCGTTAAAATTGTTGTATGATTAAATAAAATTATTATTGCTGTGTGATCTGTGTTTTTAATTCTAAGTAATTTTAATCATTAGAGAAGAGAAAATATGTGCAAACTGTAATCAATTAACGAAGATTTTTCAGTAAAATATTTCTGTGGAATGTATTCAAGTTAATTGATTCTATTCTTCCTTGGAACGACATACGAGAGACATCAATTCCCTGCAATCCGCTATCATTGAAACACGACAGATGCTGGAAAACTAGATATCTGGCAGACGTCGATCTCTGTTGTCCAGGATGGCATAGCTGGTTCTACTTTAGAAACATGAAACGTGTCATTGGTACACTGGTATTACTAATAGCAGTGGTGAATAGTGGAGATTTCAGGCAGAAATAGTTCGATGCCAGGTCTGACCAATATGGGACGTTACTACTTGGACTCCAATCAGTGCCAGAAAACTCGAGAATATCTAGCATTAAAAATAGACTTCTTTTCAATTTGAAAATCAATTATCTTTCATTTTCATTAATTTTTTAATTTTTCTCGATTGCTCTTGTTTGTATTATTCTTGTTCATTTGTTTGTTTGTCCATTTCATTTGAATCATCCCGAAAAGATTTATTAAAAAAGCTTTAACAAAAAAAAAAATAAAAAAAAGCAAGAAATTAAAAATTATCTTTACACAAAAACAAAGAAGTCAATTATTAGATACTAAATTACCAATACTATCTTTATATTTCGAGAAACAATTCCCATCTTCATTCGCCTCATACAACAAGCATCCCCATGTGCACAAGCACGCAAAATATACCAAGAGAACGGGCTGTGCATTCCTAAATTAGTTCAGACAATCATGCCATCGTCCATATTCTTCTTATTAAGATTCGATGCATCACCCTATCTCTCCGTACCATATTGAATCCATTTCTCTATAAATAGAAAAAGAAACTCGTACATCCTCATAATAAACAATATGCTGTGCATTCCTAAATTAGTCGAGATATCTTTCTCTTCCTTCCCTCTTTGCCTGCACGATGAACATAGATATTTTGAACGAAAACACAGCATTTTTAATCTTTTGCAAACGAGTATTTTGATTCTTGGCAATATTTTCTGTATAAAGATTATTAGATTATAAGTTAAAGATCTAAATATTAGAAATAAAGATATATATTTAATTTATATAACGGCATATTCAAAAGATTAATAATGCAAAATCGTTGCTTCTTTTGTCTATCCACACGAAATTTTTTCTTTTATTTATTTATTTATTTTTTTTTATCAGAAAATTCCTGGAGATTTTGCAAAGTTGAATCCACATATCTTCAAGGATCAAAGGATCTTCCAGGTTTAATTAATTAACGGGATAAGTTTTGGTTAATTATCTTCTGAATTTAAATGAAACGCTTGTAAAGTATACAGCATTGTAGTTAGTACTGCATAATTCGCAAAGCTTTTGTAATGTGATATACAGTACAGTGAATTCTCTCTCTTTTGTTCGATCATACTTTAATCGATTTCCACTTTAATATATTTTCGTTGAAAGAGAAACAATTCGCGCATTTCGTGTTACCAGTTTCGTTCATTGATTGGTAATTTTAATCTGTAAATGATAAAAGAATACAATTATTTACATTCTAAAATTATTTTAAAATTCTTTTCAAACTTATCGTTTGAAAATTTCATAAAAATCATAACCTTTAAATTAAATTCAAAAGATTATTATTAAATTAATAACTAATTCAAATATCCATTTCCAAATATCATCTTTTGTAAAAGTAGATATTTGAATTAGATTAAAATGACATTTTATCCTATAAGTACCATCGAATCATATCTCGACAAAATTACAACTTAATAAACAAATGATAAGAAATTTTTAAGAATTAAAATACACGTTTAAACACAATAAGTACATGAACAAATGTGCACATTATTCAAATACAATTAACCATGTGGCTCGAACCGAGCTACCTTAATTAATCATCAAGCAAATTTACCTAATCTTAGTCAAAGTGTCGACGATATTCTTGCCATCCCGCTCTATTTCATTTCAAATATTTATCGCAATTAATTCGACGACGATCTCACGACAACGCGTGATAACGAACAAATACGTCGTGAAGTGACGACCCGATGGATAAAACGTTCTGTGGTGATTGAACGACCGACAAAGGGAGTCCCCTCTCGTTGTTCGAAACTTCGAAAGCGATTTTCCCGAGTTAATTTCCTGTCCACTGATTCCTTTAAACGCGCCCTCGCTTCGAAGCGCGACGACGATGAAGATGGGGATGGAGGAGAAGATATTCGAATCGAGGCAAGTTTATTAAATAAAGTAAAAAAAGCGAGAGAATGGATCTTGTTAATTGGTCGGAAATGAAGCTAACATTCGGTGGTTTGGACTCGTTTCCCAGTTGTTCTGTTCTCTTTTGTTTTGTCTTTATTTGTCGATATCTGTAATAGCAATTTTATTAGTCAATAATTATTTCTTAATAATTGATTTGCATTGTATTGAGTGATACAATGCATTTTCGAAATGTAAATTAGGAGAGATTTTTTAAAATTTCTAAAAATTTTAAATGCTGGCTTTGTTAATCATGTAATTTTTATTGTATGATCAAATTTTTATTTTGATTATCGTTCATTTGAAGCAATAATGATATAAAAGAAAAAATTTAAAATCAATTTAAAATTAATTTATATAATACAATTGCTTCAAATATAATTTAAACGAAAAAAAAACGATTGAAATCATTAATTATCGAAAGGCCAATAAATCCATTCATATTAGATAATTATATAAAAACAATTACTATTAAAATTAATCTACGGATGTTATTGTGTCCATGAATGAATAAGGACACGCCAAACGTTTCAGCCCGAAAATTTCTAATTAGCCAGCAGTCGGGACGAATTGTGTGACAAAATTGAATCATGGAACTTGAATTTCAAAGATTCTTCCGCGAGTCTTGGAAGCTTTAATTGGAATTCTATTCACTCGGACGCGTTTCCAGTCGCGAGTTCTCTTGCTTCGGGTACTCTTCTTTCCAGATGCTCGAACGGACTGAAGAAAAAGAGACAGGGAGAGAAAAAAGGGAGAAAGAAACGATCCCTTTATCCAAGAGTTTTGCCTTTTTTATCGCGTTTAGCCACTTCTTCGTAACTCGTTTAATTTCATTTGAATACATTTACGCCGAGAGAGGAGAGTCTTTGGAATATCATATTAAACAACCTTCGTACTCGAATCGCTCTTCACATTATCCATTATTACAAGTTACGTTTAACTTGTAATACGTTTAACTTTGATGTTTTTATTCGTTCGATATTTGAAACCTGCTCTTAGTTTATTCAATGAGAAATTAATATCGGTCGATTCGCTTGATATGAGCTGATATTTGAGTTCTTTTTTTTTTTTTAACATATATTCAATCGATTTTATTGAGGAAACTGTAAAAAAAAAAAGTACAAACTTTACTTATGAGAGACTTATTTGGAAATTCATTTTTAATTAATGATTATTTGTAAAGGATTTTTATAATCGTTTTTTCTTAAATCATATATTTAAAATCTTGATTTAAACATAAAATTATTGAAATTAAAAGTTAAAAAATTGAAAATATATTAATATATTTTTATAATAATCCAAAATTTGAATTATTTCATTCGTGTTCACTGACAGAACTGAAATTTTGAAATGCAGCACGAGCATAAATTTTTTAATTTCAAATTTGCATAAGTAATGAATGTTTCTTTTAATTCTTGCATCGATGTCACGAAAAAAGATTTAGACGAATGTGAGAGGATATAGAGCACGTTATGTTAAAAAATTACATCCGCGAGATATCGCATATT
>NW_006264377.1:134593-138262 GCF_000469605.1 Apis dorsata | reverse complement strand
AAAAAAAAAAAAAAGAAAGAATCACAAACCAATATTTCAAATTCTAATATTTCTAATATTTTTCAAGATATCTTCAAAACTTTTATATCTACATAAGCTTAAATATATATATATTTTTTTTCGACGAATGCAAAATGTAACACAGTTCAAAATCTAGTTTAAAAGCTAAAAAATTTCAGAAAATTCCATTTCACATTCATCAATCTAATAAATTCCTTCTCTAATAAAAGAATTTACATAAAAAAAGAAAGAAAGAGAAATAAAATACCTAAAAATTCATGATTATAACACCTTATATCTCCTATATCACCCTATATCACCCTTCCTGTCGTCGAAGTAATTCCAACGATCTCGACGAAACGACGAGGGGGGGTGAAAGAGAAGAAGCGAGGCGTTGAATACGCTGATTCGACCAAGTTCAACTTAATCATGATGACAAAAGTGGGGGCCAACTAGTTTCGTGCGTTGTATTATACACGCCCCGGCGACCAACTCATTAAACCCACGTAACCGGAACTCAGAATACCGCTTCGAAAGCCACCGCGGAAACTTGGAGAGCTTTCGTCCAAGACACAGTCTCAGCCTAGGTATATGCACCTATAATTACCTGGATGCGACACAGCTGGAGTCTTTAACAGCCACTCTCCTCCAGTTCCTTTCTCTCTCTTTCTCCGCTCTCTCTTTCTCTCTGTCTCTTTTCCCCTGGTTGATTATCTTCGCGCAAATCGAGTATCTTACGAATGTTTTTCTTTTCTTTCCACGAGGAAAGGTAGGCTCCTTCTTTAGGTTTTCGTTGTTTTAGTTTTGCAGCGTTTAAATCGGAAAATCGGCCAATGAATTTCTATGACCGACTATGAAAGGTAGAGTCGTTTGTCTCGAACGCTCTTTTTCCTTCTTTCGAATTGGATTTCGCGTATTTGGCGAGGGATCAGAAGGAGATTATCCTTTTCTCGGTTTTATTTCGTATGGGCAAAGTGAAAAAGGCACTTTGTGACAGGGATTAGAGCAAGTAATTGACTTTGTAAGTAGGTCGAACGGAGAGATTATAGATATCTTTCTTTCTATGTAATTTTTTTTAAAATTTATGAAAATGTTCAAAGGAAATTTATAGTTTTAAAAATGGATTCCTCTGTGATTTGGATAAACCAATAAATATATTATTGTGTTTTAATTTCGTTCCATATTTGATGTTTGTTATTTATACGTTGAGAAATATTAAACGAGGGAAGACAAAGAGTTTGTAGTGGTTCTTCTGCAATCTTCATGACATTCATATTCATTTTCTCCAAAAAGAAGTTTTACTGTAAAAGAAACAACTTCTTTTATTCAATTGAAATCGCGAAACAAACTTAAACAAAACTGTATGTTTTAAAAAAATTAAAAACTTCGTGACAAAATAAATTGAAAACTTCTCAGAAATTTCGTTTCCAATTTTTTCAACTTAATGTTTTAACTCTAATCAACACTTGTGTCCCTTATATAACATTTTCTATCCCGCTAGGATCCATTATTAATCAGAAATTGATATCGGTTATTGGCAATAACAACTATCGACCAACTGATACGGAGAGTTCCAGTAGTTTCAACTCGAGAGTATCCTATTCCAGTCGATACATTCTCCAAAGTCTGAACAGGTTAACCATAGGATGGTCAAAAGCACGAAAATCGTCCAAATTTTAGAAGGTTAGTTTAGATTATTCCTAGATGGAGAGATCGTATTAGGATTCATTATTAACCATTCATGCGTACGTCTGTGCGATCAGATCGAATAATTCACGAATCTGTTGTAATATTAGGGAATTGTACGTAAACGAGACCCTCAATTGATCGTATTAGCATGGTACGATAGTTCTCGCTTTGACGTATACACCACTTGCCTAATGTCGTTGAAGCCGTATACTGACGAATTGTTTGCACAGGGAGCAACAGAGAGGTTAAAGAGCTACAGAGTAGAAATCAGTGGTTTCGAGATATTGCGTAATCGAATTAATAAAGATTATTGTCATATTTGCATTGGACGAAATTTATTATAATTTTTTCTCTAGAAAAAATCTTCCAATATTCTTCCAATAATTTTGTAATTTATAATAATGTAGAGATGTTTGGAGAGTAAATTTAAAGTTTTTTTAATATCTTCCATATACTTTTGAAAGGTTTCCTGATTTTTTTTAGAATTATTAGAAATGGAAAAAATTCGAACTGGAGGTACAATGGAGGTTACGATGTTTGTACAAAAGTAATATCAAAAAAGTATATTTACCAAAGTTATATTTTTTTGAAAATAGGATTTTCCAAACTTACAGGTTATCAGTACGAATAACAATATCGTATTGTTACATTTGCCTCTAGTATGACTCACATAAATGTCGATCTATGCTCTTTTGTTTCGTTTATCTTTCGTTTGAAACAGCGTTGCTCTTCTCTATTCACTATTATCAGATTTCAGTTTTCATAAAAGTTCTCTATTATTCTCTTTGAAATGGTGCAATAAATTCACATAAAATTCGAGAATTTCTTTTTTTATGAAACTAAATCCAAGAAGTTTTTGGAATGTATTATCACAAATATTGCATGTCGATGATAAAAGTTGGATGGAAAAAAAGATTTATTTTAATCGAAGAAAACGACATGTTGCATATCGTTAAGATCCAATATATGGAACAGAAACTTTATAGCGGCCTCTTTATGCCATCGTGGTTAGAATTTAATTAAGCTTCGTCTTTGCGGTTTGTTAGGTTTTCGCTCTAATTAAAGCTTGATATTTTTGATGGTTACATTATGCTGCTATGATATTTCTTTTCTTGTATATTGTTTTTTATATGAAATTATTAAATCAATATTAATTCAAATTATACATAGCTCATCCATTGTCTCTTCTTTCTTGTTTATGTTTATATTTATGATTGATTTTTCATTTAGAAGAAAATGAAATTGTCTATTTTTAATGATAAAATATGTATTAATTTTTTCATTGATAAAAAGATAATAAGTTTGAAGATTGATGCATACGTTATAATAAATTTATTCATAAATTTTCCATTTGATTTGCATTCTACAATTTGAAACATTCGTGAGAATAAAATGAAATATAATTTTAAATCAGATTGAAAGATGAATATATGTTTGTCAAAAAGAAATAACTGCATTAAAATTGAAGAAATAAAATTTTATTATGAAGAATTTATCGATAAAATTTCTTCAAAACTATTGCATATTTATAAGCAAGAAACACATTGTTCATTTATCCAAATACTTCTATTTTCTCTCGAATAATCATCCCTTAAATTTTTGGGAACCTGCCAAAGATACAAACCAAACGCCTTGTACAACACTGTTCCACCAATTATAGGTGCCATATTTTTCCTTATCTCTTTCATCGTATGCATTAATTTCAATCTTATCGTTCTAAACTATAACTTTATCCATTAAACACCGAGAAGGTAACCTACTTTGGAAAGAAAAAAGAACGAAAAGGTCTGGTCAACCTTATTTTACTCGACTGAACGAAATTATCCTTTCGCGACGCGTGTCTATCATCCTTTTTAATCCAATCAAACCTGCTCAAAATCCAATTTCCTCCAGGCGTAGCCCCTTTAATGCCACCCACGTCGACTTGCTAAAATTCTGTTCGACCTTGTTAAAATATGAAAGGGTACCCACTATGCACGA
>NW_006264377.1:120458-134342 GCF_000469605.1 Apis dorsata | reverse complement strand
TTTTTTTTTTTTTTTTTTTTTCACTTTTTATCTAACAAAGATCTTGGTGAAGTTAAGAGAAGCTTGGCGAATGCAATAAAGCGATTGAACAACGTCTCTCGATTCGAATTCCTTTCTTTTGTAAATCAATCTCGAAATGAACGTAAAGAAGAAAATGCGTAAATTGGAAGACTATTATCGAGTTTGAAGATTAATTATATTTCGTGATGTATCACTGGAATTTCTATATTTAACAATTGTTGCGAAATATCTTTCTATCTTAGAATTTTTTTGTGTAGAATAATTACAAGGCGAGAGATAATTTTTTACTTGTTTTCCTCGAACGTTTATGATTCGTTGAAAAAATTAGCAAATGAATGGGGTGAAAAAGTTTCCACGAGAGTACTTGAAAGGAATTTTTCTTAAAGGGTCGACGATGAAAATACAATGAATAAAGAATGAGGAATGAATAAGGAAAATAATCCGGTGGGTAAGATTAATTATCAGGTGGATGGAAGAAGAACCTGGATGGAAATTCGAAGATGCTGCAAAGGGCGGAAGTTTGAGAGCCAGATATTCGTTACAAAGAAAGGAAATAAGGGAAGAAAAATGAGGAGAGAAAGTTTTCAAGGAGACAGAGGAAAAAACCGGTGGTAAATGTTGCATCGGAACGTACTACATCAACATCAAGTGGAAAAAAGTGGCGATAAACGAGAAATAAGAGAGGGAATACAAAGAGCGATACGTTGAAAGGAAAATATCTAAAGGGAGAAAGATGTTGGTGCAACTGGAAAGGCAAACTAATTAAAAGAAAGAGGGGAAAGAGTGAAATAGATGGAAAGTTCTTATAAACTGGTGTAAAAGTGAACCGAAAATTGTGCCAACGTGCATTCGTAATAAAATGAATATACATTGGATCAAACGTTATATAAGAGGAAAAGCTAGCCGATGAAATGAACTAAAATTATCCAATACGTGAAAATATGTGTAAAAATGAAGCTAAAAATAAATTCATAAAATTTGAAGAAAATCATAGATAAATACTTGAGGAAAGAGTGTTTCCTTTAAAAGAGAATAATATTATTTGTAAGGGAAATGGATTTGTTGATTCAGTTGATTAAAAAGAATTTATTAATTGCCCAGATAACTTTTCTGTTCTTTTCTGAAAAAAAAAACAGAAATTTTAATTCTAAAAAATCATATTATTTATCAATACCTAAACAATTTCTGTATTTCTTTCAAATTAATATTACTCACTCGTGTATAATTTACAAAACGCATTATAGCTCGGTAGAATTAGGACCAAACAATCCATTTAAACTACTTATCGTCATTTATTTAATTCTGGTTTCCCCTCAAATACTCTGTTTTGCATACTCTCCACACCTTTGAGCTTGTTTAACGCAAATAGACCAACGAAACCACACATAACTACAAAACAAAACGCAATTACCATCAGAGGCCATGATCACCGTTCTATCCATGACATGCACGGTACGTCACCGCGCCAACCATGAATCCACATTCGTGCAAAATTGTGAAAATCGGGGGCACTGGGCCCCACTAACCGATTCATTTGACCGCACGCTTTAACGACCGCTACTAAACGTTCAATTGCCGGCCACGCAGATAATTCAACCTTCTAATTAAAACCATTCTTACCTCTCGTGGATCTATTTCAAACTCACGATTACAAATCGTGTATGTTGACAGCTGAAGACGCACACGCAAAATGATAATATATCGTTACAATGTTTCTGTTTATTATCCAGGTTTATTATTATTTGAATCGCGTAGGCTCATTGACAAAAGAAAGTACGAGTTTATGGACTGGCCTTGTTTATATAGGATTATCATCTTAATCTGGCTCGATTCCGTGCTTGGCATTTAGAGCAATATCTTTCCTATTGTCCAATTTTACTCTCCTCTTTCTTTTCTTTGTCTGGTTCAATTGTGTGTGATTATAAAAAAATGAAAGATTGGTTTTATCTTAATCATGTTATTATTCGATATTTTATGATTTTAAATAGCCTCTAATAGAATTAACTTTGTGAACAATTGCCTTCTTTTCTCGAATGATGTCTATTCTTCTCTTTTTTTCTGATTTATTATGTAATCATTATGAGTATCTCGATTCATCCACGTAATGATTATAAAAAAAGTTGATTGGTTTGTTCTTATTTTAATCATATTATCAATCAATATCTTACAATGCTTATTATAATGAAAACTAATATCAAACTTGAAAATCTTTTATATAAAAATTCATCATTGTAATTATAAAAAAATGAAATAAGTATCAATTGTTAAATTATATACTGAAAAAAAACAAAAAATAAATTAAATTAAACCTTGATAATTTGAAGAAGTATTGTATTTCATCTCACTTTAAAGCAAGAAGAAAACAAAAAAAGAACATCGAATTCATCGACATCAACGTTTCATTCGTGAAATTAATGCAATTATCACTTGTCTCATTACATTATCAGATTTTATCTGATCGTTAATTGAAGCTAACGATTGGAAGACCAAAGAAAATCAATCTTTGAATCTCCAATCATTTCCATCAGACATCATTGTCGAACTTCGAATCGGTGCTTCTTGTCGTTCCATTTCATCGACAAAGAAAATATTGATAAAGTTTTCGATGAAAACTCCACCTCGCATAATCTCTCATGGCCGATTAGATAAGCGAACTTAATAATAATTGATCTCTCCTTTCTGCCGGCCTTCAAATCGGAATCGAAGTGAAACTCGCCAATGACCAGCCAAGTCCTTTCGATGAAATTAAATTTTCGACGATCGATACGCGAAATGAATTTGCCAGGTTCGCGCGATTCGATGGTTAAAAATTGTGTCACGTCAGAAATTGAATTTCTCTCTCTCTTTCTCTCTCTTTCTTTCTATTTTTTTTTTATTCAGAAGTCGAATTGATATTCCTTGTGATCTTGATTATAATTTTAATTTTTATTGGTAATATATAGATTGGATAGATTTTGAATCGTTTGTTGTTATCAATCTTGAAGAAGGAAACATGATAAATGAATTTTTTTAATTTTTGGAGAACAATTTTAAAATTGGATTTTCCTTGTTTCTCTATTTTGAAATGATTGTATTTTAAAACGTATTAAATTTCTCATCTTTTTTAACAGTTAGAGGATAAAAAATGATAAAATGGACTTGTTGAATCTTCTTAGCGCGATTTTCATTCTTTTTAAAAAAGAAGATATTCTTTGCCAGTAATAAAAGTACATCGAGTTTCATCGAAAAAAAATAAAAAAAAATTCCATTCACACTTTCATTCATATCATACTTTTCTCTTATTTAAAGAAATGTGATGATATCAAAATTGTAAGAAGAACTTCGTCGGAAGGATAGAGTTTTAAGTTACTTAAAACTTGCTGTTTGTTAAGTGGATCATTTCTATGAACCACACGTTCAACAATGACACAGTTTAACATTGAAACTTTCACTGTTTAATCTAGCTGAAAGTCTAGAGGAAACGCGAGTCTTAAACTCGAGACAACAGTTAAGTGAATAATTTAACGCTAATACGGAAACTTTATGCGTTGCTAAAGAATTTCCTTGTTTCGTGTTTTAATCGGATATCAATGTTTCATCAAGTAAAATGTTAAATTCTTAAACAATTCATCTTTCGTGATATAAAGAAAATAAAATATATCTCATCAAATCAATATTATTTTAAAAACAAAAGATTAAAAAATCTTTCGATGAAATATTGAATTAATCGTCATTAAGATCGAATGAGAATCAATGATAATTTCAAATATCGTCGTATTTATTCGTATGCAAGTCAAACTTAGATCGATGAAGAGACAATTAAACAGCTATCGTGGTGTCAATATCTGGCGTAGTGGGTATTGCAGTTGCGCAAACTTTCGAGCCCTTCGGGCTAGAATTCCAACAGTCAGGAGCTCGCGATCGTCGGCAAACTTTATGACACGGCAAGGAAACACGGTCGAATTTTCACAAAGAATACCAACAAGTTGGCCCCGGTTATTATACTTTCACGTTCTCCTTATTACGTTTGTCACGTCGGATTATTTCACAGGTACACGTTTAAGGTTCGTTCTCGAGCGTTCACGTTGCTTTTATTCGTCTCGAGTTTTGTTAATTGTCACGAGAAAGGAAATTTATATCTGTTACCGATGAAACGTATTGTTTAAAATACGTTTCATATTTAATCTTTTAATATATTCAAGATTGAATTAATATTTAATAATATTTTTTATTTACTCGATGTAATCATCGTTTATTCTTTCCTGCAACTGAAAATTTTATTGTTAATATTTATTCAGTTTGAACAATTATAATATTTTTTACGGTTAATAAATTAATGGTTGAATTTCTTTTTTAGAAGATTTGTTTGATGTCAAAAACGTTATATCTTTTAACTTTTTCATTGAGCTCGATATAAAATCGTTATTTTTTTTATCCTTGACAAAGATTCAACGTTAATGGAAAATTTTTTTGTTGTTAAAATATCGTCCTGATTGCTTTGATTAAAATTCCATTAAAAATCCCATTTCTTGCGTTTAAAATTAAAGTGTTTCAATGAAAATAAGTTTGAAATATAAACCATTAATTTTTCTTTTTACTTCACGAAACAAGCTTGTCATAATTTATGTCGATCAATGGTTTAATAATATTTAAAGAAAAATCAAATAAGATGATCAAACTTAAATTATCCATAGAATTAAATTACCTTTTTATCGGTAAAAATTTATGAAGAGGCGCTTTGAGATTATCTTTCATCCCTGTCGGTGGTCAACGTTAATTGTCTCCGGCCATAATGAAGCCACAGGTAATTGAGACTCATATCGGCGTTGCATTGAAGATTGAACTGTTGATAACCAATTTGACATTGGTAATGAGACTCTACTAACTAATATGCTGCAAGTCTAATCTAATTCCGATTAGACAACCATCATCAGTCAAATTTCCACAGATTAATTCAGGAAATGAATAGACAGGAATATATAATTTCCCTGAAAAAAACAGAAAATTATTGCGTATATTAGTAAACATATTGTTGAGAAAAACGTAAATTTAATTATTTTAGCAAACACGCGAGATTATAAAAACAAAACTTATATTTTTAAATGGAAATAAAAATTATGAGAAGAAACTAAAAATTTTGTCATCAAAGCTTACTCAAAAATTATGCCATTGGAATTTATTTTTTTGTTTCATTCTGATATCTCAGTTGTCGAGATATAAAGATTCATTCATTATTTTTGAAAAATTATCGCGTGTATTAATGATACGTTGAATTAAATATTTAATTTCACAAATTTCCTTACGAATTTCATTCGCCAACAAAGTCGTTGAAGTAGATAATTCCTCATTTTAACCAATCCTCTCGTTGAGTTTCACCCTGTATCATCCCCATTGAAGATCATCGAACCCGTGTTGTGGTACGGAAGTTTAAGCTTAAATCGTCCGTGAAGCGTTCTCGATAATGATGCAAGATATATTCCAAGATATAATGCTGAAGATATTTGACAAAAAAGTTATTAGCTAACTAAAGCTGATGACTCAAAGCATCCTGACGGAAGTTTACTGGAGGCAAAATTTACACTGTTTCGACCAGCTTAGCGATAAACTTGGAAATTGAAGAGCTGAGCTTCTACCTGAAATTCTTTCATTAAATGAAAAGATATAGTCCATTAAATTCGTGAATTAATTCTAGAAAATTAGGACAATTTTCTAGACAATGATTCTTACTTTTGGTATTTTGATTATTGATATCGTGATACAAATTAATTGAGAAAATGATTTTCGCTAATTGTGATATAATTTGAGGGTTAAAGCTATTTAAATAGCAATTTAAACGTCATTTATTATGTTATATTATATTTCACGTAGAGATAATAGTGTTTTACATAAATCAATTATTTGATTTATTGATGTTTTCATTTATCACTTGTGGACATTTCAATGTTAAACGATTTACAATAATGGTTTTTAATATTCATAATGAAGCATTCATATTATTTCATAAATAGTCATTTGAATTATACCATTATTGATACATCATTAAATCAATTCCGATTGTAATATAATGCTTTTGATAAAAAAAAATAAGAGTTCAGTAATATTACATAAATTATAAAATTTTTTATTTTTTCTATTAAATTTCAAAATTTTAAAACTTATTAAATTTTAAAACAAAATTTAAAACTATCTATTTCAATAAAACATATTTACTGCATTAAAATTTAAGCGAATACTTTCTTAAAAGGAGCTTCTTTTTATCGAAAGTTTCGTTTTGAAGAATTAATTAATTAAATCGATAATTGCTCATAAAGGTATTAATCGCGGATATATCAGTCGTGCCAAGGATATCAATTTTACACGTCGATAATTCGTGATCGTGTATTAATTAACAACCGCATTAACGCGTACTGATACAGTTTAATTTCCGGAAAGAAACGACCGATAGATGGACAATTAAACATGATCTATAAATTGCCGTGGAAAACAAGCGACGAACCATTAAATATCTTAATGAGACGCGCTACGTGCGAAACTGTGGCATCATTATTCCCAATGAAACAACGTTGCGTTTGATCGTAAAACATCCATGACCAAAATGGTTAATTATCGATCCAACGAAAATCTAGGATGCTTCAGTAATTTTCTCTCAGAAAATTGTATCAGTTGCTTGGTTTAATTAGATTTGATTAGAATTTAAGACAGACGAATTTAGAATTTAATCCACGTATAATAAAATATCGTATAAGTATCGAAAAATATGAAAGTTAATATATTTTATATTACAAGGATTGATTTCATGGATTTTCAATACAATAAATATTCATCAATATTCATTGAATATTGACCTAATATTTGTTTTCTTTTATTTTTTATTCAGAAATACCTATCTTTATATACTACCACTATATATTATTATTTTCAGACTAATGGAAATTACAATTGTGAGACGATAATTCCTGGCACCTTTATTGGAATCGAAAGGAATTTAATAATTCGATCGACATCGCGTCGAGCGTGAAAATAGTTCATCCGACAACTATCCGATATCTTGCGCGTTTACATTATTTCCTCGTTCAGAATCCGCATGTCGAAGCACAGCAGGATTTCGAAAGCAATTCCTATGGATCTAATCAGGATTAGATTGGGTTCATAGTGTTCCTCTTGTATTGATAGCGGATCGCCAACCGATAGACCAATCTGTGACGGAACCATCGTCATTGCAACAACATACTAATACAGATGTTTCCGTTTCTCTATATTCAAGTGTTTCAAACGCCATTAACGAGAAGCAGTTAAACTGTGGTCTGTTAAGTGATTGCCATTTTTCAGTGAGATCTTGTCTTTCTTCAAACGCGTTGTTTAGCGGATAATTTCATCATCTATTCTTGTAAACGATGATGGAATAAAAATTTAAACTGAAAATGATAATGAACGATGAGATTGTATTATTTATAATATAACGATAATAATAAGACAAATAACTCGTAACATAAATATTATTATTTCCATTTTGTTCTGCAAATATACGTAATATACGTATGAAATTTGTATGAGCAACAATAATATAGAAAGCATATCTCGCAATAATAATAATTGTTTTTAATTTTAATCTCCAAAATATAATCTCCGAAATATATTACACGAAGAAAAGAAGAATGTGGATATAAACATTTATATTGTTTAATGAAATATTTAGAATTTTAATTTTGTGCCTCTTTATTTTATCGTTCTTTTATCATTAATTTTTTATTGGAAGATTAATTGTAGGAAAAATTTTATCAAAAAATTAAAATTAAACTAATAATTTTATATACATAAAAAAACTAATACAGATAAATACAGATATATATATCGAACATACTTTTTTGAACATCTAATTAATTAAAAATATCTTCATTATTATCTCCTATTTATTTATTATAGAAAATAATAAAAGATAAATTATATTACTATTTTCATTATTTAATAATTCAAAATTAGTATAAATATTGCGCATACGTATATTAGCATAAATATATGTGTCAGTGCGGATGAATAAAAGATTAGTATTGCATGCATTTTAAAGAATTTTACCTTTTAGATATTTAGCAACATTTCATTAAAATAACATTAAATTATGTATAATAAAGCTCCAAGTATGATGCATTATAATGTATAATACTCCATCAAAATACTGTATGATGTAGCTACATAATGCACATACTATATACTCCTTAAGTGGAAAATACATCATAATCTGAATCTACCTTTGTATTTAGTTTACCTATATATAATAGTATATTTATTTTGCTAAATATCACGATGGTAATAATGTCTCTGGGCATGTTGTTTATTCTGCTTGTGGAAATAATTGCACGTATAATGAAAATTACACGAATGCTACATTTTCTTTATTTTCGTACAGGTAAATAAAATTGTATGGAAGATAACAATTTTTTAAAATTTAACTAGATTATCTTGTTAAAGAAAAGTGAGAAATATTCGTATTTAGATGTTATACATGTATGAGATATTGTGAAATCAAATAATTATTTGAAACAATATATTTCCTACATTGATGATAATATAAATTATATATAAAAATTACTTAAATCAGTTCTATTCTTCCTATGCAAAAATTTTCTACATAACAATTTCTTCTCAGATAAGATCTTCATCAATAATTTTAACTGATTGATTCAATCGATAAGAGCTTCTTCCATTTTCCCATTCAAGAATAAAAATTTAAATAATATTTAATAATAATAATGAATATTTAAAACAATGTTCTAGTTCGATATTGATTATCATTGTAGTCTTAGTTATATAACAAATATTTGAGAATACGAAACATTGGTATTATCTGACCGCCTGTGCAAATCGCGTGGAGTGCTGATAAGCGTTTTAAATGTTTGCCTACAATATATCACTTGAATAGTTTCACGTCTATCGTGGTTGTGCCGAACAACTTCCAGTGAGAAAATCGCTGTATCGATTTCATTTTGGCGAAGAAAAATCATAAATGTCAATCGATTGGAGAACAATTTTTCGTTTGTGAGTTTGAAAAATTTCGATGGATACAAGTGCATATTGATTTAATTATTTATTGTTGGTCGAATGAATTAAATAGTATTGAATGGAAATTATAATCAATGATTTTTAAATGAACGTTTAAAGAAGAAAACTGTTTTTTAATAATTTATTCTTATGATATAAAATGTTATCACTTCCAAAGTAAGTAAAATTTATTGAGATTTTGTTCTTGAGCTGTGAATTATTGTGTAGATGCAAATAAAAATATCTTTGATGTTAAGAAAATATATGGAATGTTTATATTTTTTAATTGGTTCATTAAAGTAATATGACTGATTCTAAGTATTTAAAAGTTCTTAATTGGAAAACTCGAAACTTCAAGTGATGATCTGATCGCAAATAGGGATCATGAAACTGCTGGATCTGACTATTTCAATTCAGATGTAAATAATATGGAAGATTCTCTTAACTTTACTAGACTTTATCTTGGAAATCTTTTGTAAGAAAATTTTCTTTATTTTAAAAAAGTCAAGAAAACATTTCGAGCTTTTATCAAGATAGTGTCAACAATTACTGTTATTGGTTAATTATTTTCTCTTCTCTAGTTTTTAATTATTACTTAATTAAAATTTTTAATAAACTCATCCTTTTATTTCTTCTTTTTACAATTTTTATTTTTTTATTTTTTCTTTTTAGTATATATTGATGATAAGATGAAATGTAGGTACTATTTGAAATGGCTGATTATGCATATTTAACCATCCTTGCTCGTCGAGTTTCGTCAGATCATATATAATTGCATAAGTTTGAATTGGGTCACTTGATATTAGAATACTTAATTCTTCTTTCTATTCTACATAATATTTCGTCCAACTTCGAAACGTATTTGCTCCAATTAAAGTTTTATACAAATATTTCTTACAAAATTTATAATTATAAATAATTGATAATAATTTCTCTTTTTTTTCTCTTCAATACAAAGAAAATATATTCAATTTATATAATATATAATTAAATTAGATTCATAAAATGATCCATTCGAATATTTTACAAAAGGAGAAATATTATTTAATTCCTTAATCGTATCAAAGTTAAAAATATAACTGAAAATATATTATCCGACATAAAAATAATAAAATAAATTCTGGGATATAGTAGAAAAAAAAATATTGATTTTATCAACATCATAAAACGTATATGCTGAATTTTAGTTTCTTCTTCGTATTGATGACGATTCAAAATTTCGCGGTAAGTTATTTGCTGATTCCCATGTAAATTTCACTGCGTTTGCAGAATTGCGTCGCACAGAGGCTCCGTTTATGTAAATCAGTGTCTTCGAAGCGTTCTAGTTAAGAACCACGATAAACTGGCTCGGTTTTCCAAATCAAATAAACAGGGACGTCAGACTCATCGTTCGTGAAGATCGTAAGTTTGCGTTTCGTTATTTATACACGTTCAAAGAGATTCGATTTTAAAGGTGATTTCAGATGATTAAAATTGGTAGCCCAAACGAAGAATCTTTCTAATATGAGAAATTTATATATATCACGTTATATTTTATAACATTCTTTTATTTTTTAAATTTATGAAACAAACACGTGATATTTATAATTAAAACAAATGATTGCATCAATTGTAATTTCAATGATTACAATCTCGAGCTAAATCCAGTTTACATTCATAATAAAATAACTTCAACGTCGCTTTCAAAATTCGTTCCAATCCATTATTTCTTCCAATTCTCTCGATTATAGTCAAATCCAAAATTCGTTTATTTTCGAATTATTTTCGATTATAATTATAATTTTCCAAATTTTCATCAATATGAATATAAACACGTTGAAATTTCAAACAAGATATCCGTACTCGCATGTAATTTACATATTTTTGCGGCACGAATGACAAAGGCCACTGTCGTATACCGATATATAATAAGATGAACTTCGAATTTCCATTCCCATTGGCATTCACTGGACCTCCTTCTTCTCCTCCTCTTGAAAAATATCCATAGCCTGTCTAAGCTCTGAAAACCTGTCGAAAACGCGGAGTATCGGTATCTTCTTTGCCGGATCATCGATCCGTAAAAAACACGGGGTGAACGACACGTCGAACGGGTTATCGATGGACCACTCCGCTTGTTCCACGTTATTTCGATTCATCTTTCGTCAGAGGGAACCTCCAACGCGTTTCGTGAAAGAATCTTGATTGTTGGACGAGAAGATTAAATGAAATTTGCTTCGTTTAAATTCATTTAAGAGATTTCTGGGGGTTGATGATGAACTTTAGGAGCGTGGAATGTCTTTTTGATTGATAAGATTAGATAGATTATTTTATTTTAGGGAATTTTAAAAGTTGGTAGCATTGTATGGCGCAGAATCGACACTAAAGTCCTCTTGCATAATAATTTTGTAACTGGTAATAGAGAGCTGAAAATTAAATAATTATAATGTTAGTTTATTATTATGTGAGAGGGTCTAGTAGCATTGACATATTCTGATTATGGAATGAAATGGGTCCATTAGTGATAAGAGCATATGCAACATCGACAGTCATTTGTGCTTATAGATTGACAACGAAATGTATAGAAGATATCAATAATGTTTGATATTAGGTCGAAAACAATATCGTAACGTAGCATATTCAATTTATGTTAAATTATTGACAATTGAATTGATATCATTTTGTTTTTGTCACTATAAATGAAGTTAATTCACACTCATTTAGCGTTATTAGAAAATTCAGGAAATTTTGAGAGATTATTTTAGATAAAAGAAAGGATTAAAATGAAATGTCTTTTATTTTTATTTATATTATTTTAATTTAAAGTTGTTATATTTAAAAATAGCAAAAAAGATAACTTTGAATTTAATAATTTTATATTTAATCCTTCATCCATTTTATTAACGAATATAATATAATGAAGTATCTCAATTATGATTAAATTCATTATATATACGATAAATGGCAAAAAATGTATATATTTTAAGTAGTAAAATCAATGTAATCGCATATTTAAATATCTCTCAAAATTTCCTATATCCTACATCACTTAAATTTTATAAATTAGCCTTTATTCCATGTATAAATTTCAATTTGTAAATTCACATTATTCATCTTATCTTAATATTTTCCCTGATATCAGATTTTCTGCTCTATCACTTTACACAGCACCCTCGTTTTCTCGCATTGATCGCAATTTTGTACAAATAACACGAAGCAATTACGATTTGGTGGAGGATTACGTTTTACATCATTTTATTCCCAATACTCTTGTATATAATACGAAGCTACGAATAAATCACCATTGCCTTGCCAAGAATACGCTATCTGTAAAATAAATTAACCGTGTTTCGATTATCTTTTATAATTTCCGTATTTAACACACATAATCGTATATCTGACAAATAATGTGTAAATATTGATCGTTATATCAAATATATTGCAAAGAAACGTGCATTGTATTTGAAATTTTTTGAAATTACCTCTGTTATCGTGTAAAGAAAAACGATTATTATGGCTTTTTGTAAATAACAGGATCAGGGATGATTAATATAACTTATCGGCACCTATTTGTGCATTGCATTCTCTTATCCCTTCTTATCGATCTTTTATTCTTGATCAGCCAGTCCTATTCATTTATTTCTCGCGTCTACACAGTGGATACACGATCGAACAAGTTTAAGTCAGTCGGTGTAGGAGCGAAAGACTCGCCCCTAACACCCACGGTTATTCAAGGGATGATTATGTTCGACAACAACGTGGCCGATATTACCAGCAGTACGATGTCACCGATTAATTGCACCACGGTAGTCTACGCCTTTCCCGAAGAGGATCGTGTCGTTGTCGGATATATCAATGAATGGATCAATGCCTATTCGTTCATATCGAGTAAGTACACTCTGTACTCCACTTTCCCGTTCGAGCAGTCGGTAAGTCGCCTTTTTTACCGGTCTTTCTCTCTGTTCTCTTTATATCTTTATCGGTTGAACTAGAGATATATCGTCTAGGGAAATGTCGGTAAACAGAGATCCCGCTTTTACCAAGCTCTGAAATGATAGTAACTATTTACAATCGATAATTTAACTTATCTAGATTAATTGGTAAACCTCTGTTCCTACAGTTAACATGATGTCATTACTTTATCATCAAGTGTCAATAATATAATGTAATACATTTACAAAAAAAATGTTGAAAAATAATTATTAAATTTTTCTAAAATATTTGGAGGATAAAAGTTTATGATTAGAAAATTTAGAAACTATAGGTAGTCGTATGTATGTTTAATAAATACTTTTTTTGTATTGTATTTATGTTGCGTAGAAAAACGAAAATTTGAACTATTATACTATTTGAAAATAGTAATATTGCACTTTATTGCTCGAAACGCGATTAGTTTGCAATCAAAAAGATTGAGCATTTGTGTTTGCATTGCATCTATTAGTAGTAGATTTTCCAGTAATTTTGCATGCAAGTTGAACCCTTCCTAAATTTTCATATTTCATATTTTAATTCAATTATATAATCTAATTAATTTTATAAAATTTGATCATTGTTACATTTTATTGGATTTCCCGTTCACACAGAAAATCAAGAGAAATTCTACCTTTATATCATCGTGTCGGTCACAGCCGGTATTTTAATCTTCCTGGGCTTGGTAATTGGACGTCTTTTAGTCAGCCGTCATCGTGCGAAGAGAGACGCGAAGTTCCATGCAAATAACGAAGCGCTTCCAAATGGATTCACCGATGACATTTCGGAAATTGACGCTGATATTGATCTTACCACGCCAGTACCAGTTCCGATGCAAGACACAAGGTTCGTACACCATTCGAATACGTTTTTTCAAATGATCTAATAATTTAAAAATATCTT